>NC_137135.1:31264757-31449757 GCF_949319135.1 Squalius cephalus
GTGCAAAAAAAAAAAAAAAAACTACTTTATTCAAAAATTTCTTCTCTTTTAAAGTTTAAAGTTGAACCACTGGAGTCACATGGACTATTTAAACGATGTCTTTACTACCTTTCTGGGCCTTGAAAGTGGTAATAACGTTGCAGTCTATGGGGGGTCAAAAAGCTCTCGGATTTAATCAAAAAGATCATCATTTGTGTTTCCGAAGATGAACGAAGGTCTTGAGGGTTTGGAACGACATCAGGGTGAGTAATTAATGACAGAATTTTCATTTTTGAGGGAACTAACCCTTTAAAATATCACTAAAAAATAAATAATAAAAAGCATGTATAGTTATATATAACTTTCAATATAAGTCATAGTAGATTTACAAAGACAGACCGACGGACAGACGGACGGATGAATTCCGTCCGTCATTTATATTTACCAAGGCAAGTATATGATGTCATACCAGAAATAATCGGATGTAGTAGCAGGTCATTCCAAATTTCACCTAGAGTGTACTTGTACATATATCCCCCGCTCAGTATGTTCCCTTCAGACAGTGGTTTCTCTCTATCACGCATCTACACCTGGCCCTGCAACTATTGCTGTGTCTGGCTTGTTCTGTGGATGCAGTAATGGAGTCCTTGAACTCGTTAGCTGTGAACAGTCTAATCCCACATGCTTTCAACCCCCAACAGGTGCTGAGTGCAACCCGACACTCGTTTGTGCAGGATGGAGGGAAAGAATGCTGCAGAGAAAAGAGAACAATCTGGAGGGCTGACAGGAAGAAAGAGGGAGGCCAGTTCTCATGGGGAAAGAGCAGAGAGAGAAACTTCAAAACCTCCTCTGTACAATAAGTTCTCACACAAAAAAAAAACTTCTGTCACAACTTTGTCGCCTTTTTTCTCTCCCTTTTTTAAATTTTTTTTTTCTTGTAGGCATTTGTTTGGATCATTACATGTGAGCTTTCCTTCACGGCTGCGTCATTTTACTGCAGCTGGCAGTCGCACGCGAGCTGCAAGTCTAAGTTATTTAGATTAGATAATATTTCACAGTAATTGTCTACAACTGTGTAAATTTGTCTTTGGCTTCTCACAAAAATGAACAAATATAGAGGTCACAAAAAACAGGGTTGTCAGGTCCATGCAGCAAAAAACACCCCAATGACCAATTAAAGGGGCTATATGTGAAATTTAGAAACCCTTGTAATTAAAGGCACCGGTGGCCGTTAAGTGAATTGCAGCTAGCAACTTATTGCATGTGCTTACAGTGATACGAGCGAGCCTCGGTCAAATCATAGAGCGATGTTTAGATGAATGTGTAAATATGTGCTGTGCACTTTCCTCTCAATAACCAAATAAACAACCAAAATGACAGCGGTGTGAAAACAGCAGATAAGAAAGCATCTGATCATAGCGACGTGGATATGCTTGCACCAGCTCTGCAATTCACCGGTGTCATCTCGAAAGATGAGTTCATTAAAATGACACTAGCCACGTTTCCATTACCCTTCAAATTGCGCAAATTGAAATTGCGAATAGAAAATACGCTCAATGGAAACACGTCAATTTCGCAAAAACTCCCATTTATCACAAAAAAGTTTTTACGCTCGCATGAGGTGGTTTTTCAGGCAATTCGAAAAAGAAATATTTCGCAAAACTGCAATGGAAACAGTTTTTGCGCATTTACAGTCACCTGACTTAGAAGGCGCTGTGTGTTTGGACCGAACACGAGACGGAGCTCTTTATTGAATTCATAAAAGGCAAAAGAATGACAGAACTACTGGATTCTAAACCTCAAAGATATGCCAAAATCAAGACCTCGAAGCAGATATGAGGGAGAAACACACAGAAACACCTCATATGTGCCGCTCACAGACACAGTATAAGGGTCTTTCCTTACCATTAATGCTTGGATAACATGCCTACGTTTCCTTCCATTAATAATAATAATGTCTAGTGCGGTACTTGGCTGTGATATATATATATAAACTTACCAACGTCCGTTGCCATGATTTTTGGAATGACTTATCGCGAGAGGAAAAAAATGCCGTTTTAGTCGCATAACATCGGTTAATGGAAACGAAGTCATTTCGCAATCGTTTTTTTATCGATATTTAGAAAAAAATCGCAAAAGTTTTGCGTGAATCTTTAATGGAAATGCGGCTACTGTTATGATAGTTTGATTATAAATTATATTTGAGACTATAGACTATTTAGATCTGACAATGTGAGACTATAGTTTGACTTAATTTTCTTTGCATGACACATTGCACAAAATGGCTCTTTCAGCATTATCCTGAACATTGTATAAGCATTAATTTCATGTGTCATAAAACAGAAGAGAGGCTCGTAAACGTCACATCCTTTTGATTTTCATTACATTTGAGTTTCATTACAAGCTATTCATACACTGGCCAAAAAAATAAAAAATAATAATAATACATGAAAAATCTTACATATAGCCCCTTTAAAACAGCCCAAAACCAAACAAATGACAAATGAAACCAGTCCAATGACTAATCAAAATCAGCTCAATGACCAATAAAACTAGACCAATGCCAGAACTCAGAATATGCTCTATTATGCGTTTTCAGATGTCCTTCAATTTGTAGGCCTACTGTATAATTTAAGAAACAGCATTAAATATTTGAACGTTTTTATAAAGAACAAAGTCTGACAAAGTCAGTAACACTGAAAGATAAATTCTATTATTTACAAAGTAATAAAACGCAGTATGTTTCTACTGAGGCTGGAGATGCTGGAGGGGGTTGATAATATATATGCGCACAGAATCGTGCTGCTTGTACTTCATATGTAGTCATATTACCCATTGTTACCTTATTTATGCTGACATGCTATTTCATCTGTATAGTCACTGTATTTTAATCATAACCACAGCGGCCTGTCAGTTTCCCTTAAATATAGTATCTATCAGACCTGTTTCGACTTGCAGAAGCAGTTTGTAGGTCAAAATCCTTATGTTCAAATATAATTTGTAAAATATGTCAAACATGATTGGAAATCCTGCAGAAAAATCACACCGAATGTTATAAAAATCAAATAAATGTGACTAAATAAAAATGGCATAATATCAACAATGAAAAAAAAAGACAATTTCTTTAATTAAATAAGAACTACTGAAAGTAAATTACTTTTCATTTAGTCTAATTGAAGAGAGGAGAAAAGTGAACATTCTGGTACCACAGATCCTATAAAGCAGGTGTGTAAAATGTGTAATATTCTTTGCTATAATATCATAAAATCTGCAATATTTTGGGTGTTCTGAGAGGAGCACATCACAAGCTGTTTGCCAATTATTTTTCCAGTTTGAAATTTCTGTAATCTTTTCAAAGAGAGAATGCAGTCGGAAGGACTGTGTTCGAGAACCTGGGGATGACTCTCATAATTCCCGGAAGGAGAGATGAGCTTTGCAGAGAACATGCTTTTCACTCTGACACAACAGGAGTCAATCTCCAGGCCTCTGTGAAACCTTAAGCGAAAAGATGGAAGCAGAGAGAGAAACAGAGGAACACGGCTCTCCTTAGATACCTCTCCCGAGAAACAATCAGGACGGAGACGTTCACTCTTCTGAAGTACTTTAAGAGGTAAATGGAGTGTCAATCATGAGCTTCTGAATAAAACACATTATCCCTCTCTCATGTTCTGAAATTCTCCATCAGTTTCTCTTTCTGTCTCTCTCTTGTCATCACTTTCGATCATATAAGCCTGATCATGGAGGAGATGAGACTTTATATTTAATCTAAAATTTGTGGGCACACGCACACCACACATGGCTCACAGCAAACCTTTCTTCCTGTCAGAAAGTAGAGCCTGGATGAATCTCACAAAGACTGTCAAGATGATGTCCTGGTCATATTTCACTCTAAAATCAAACGCAAAAAATAATTTTTATATACTTTTTAAGGCAAAAACCAGCTGAATTATGTCATTTTTTGGCATTCATCTTAAAGGAGAACTCCGGTCAATTTTAACATTGAGCTCATTTTTTTGTACATTTGGAGTGCTGTCAATACAGAGAACAACGACAAAAATCGGTGTTGCCTACACCGTGTTATCCTCTTTTTAAAATTTGCACCCTGTTGACTTCAATGGGGCAAGTTTTAAACCTGCTTTTAGCCTCTTAACATCCTTGATGTGTCATTACAAGTGCACAGGTCATGTGAGTGATTCCTTCGGAGTGAACACGGTGAATCTGACTGCAGTAGATGTGAAAGATATGAATAAAAATGATGTTTATTCAGCCAGCGCACATACCTGTATTTACATCCTGTTTTCGGTCGAAGTCCATAGTAATCGATTGTCGAGTTCACGCGCATGATCATAGGTACTAAACCAATGCGCGTGAACTCGACAATCGATTACTATGGACTTTGACCGAAAACAGGATGTAAATACAGGTATGAGCACTGGCTAAATAAATATCATTTTTATTCATATCTTTCACATCTACTGCAGTCAGATTCACTCGTGTTCACTCTAAAGGAATCACTCACATGACCTGTGCACTTGTAATGACACATCAAGGATGTTAAGAGGCTAAAAGCAGGTTTAACTATTGCCCCATTGAAGTCAACAGGGTGCAAATTTTAAAAAGAGGATAACACGGTGTAGGCAACACCGATTTTTGTCGTTGTTCTCTGTACTGACAGCACTCCAAATGTACAAAAAAAATGAGCTCAATGTTAAAATTGACCGGAGTTCTCCTTTAATGGCAAAAGTGTCCAAGCTTTTTATTTATTTATATATATATATATATATATATATATATATATATATATATATATATATATATACACATATATACATATACACACACATTTTATATATATATATATATATACATATATACATATACATATACATGTACATATACACACACACACACACACACACACACACACACACACACACACACACACACACACACACACACACACACATATATATATATATACACACACACACGTTTCTAAAAGAAGTCTCTTCTGCTCAACAAGGCTGAATTTATTTGATCAAAAATACAGTAATATTGTGAAATATTATTACACAATAAAATAACTGGATACATTTGAATACATTTTAAAATGCAATTTATTCCTGATTATCCAAAACTGAATTTTCAGCAAAATTTTCAGTGTCACATAATCCATAATCCCAAACATTCACTTATTGTACCTTTAATTTTGATTATAAAAATATTTAATAAAAAAAAAAAAATGTCTAAACAGTATTTTAATCATAAAACCATCACCAATGAGAATAATAGGAATTAATTCAAAAGTAAAATTTCTGGACACATGTCGTTATGAGAATGTAACTGTCATGAATTAATGCCACATTGTTAAAATGGGCCTTAAAAAAAATGTTTTATGTTGAAATATGACCTGGGCATCACCTGCTTTTACTCATGAACTTTAGACAAAACCCTCTCTCACACACACAAGCACAAACCTCACAGGCGTTCCCACGACACACACACACACGCACCCATGACACACTGCCACATCACACGGTTACGCTCCCACACACACACGTTCACACACAGGCCGAGTGCGTGGCTGTTTACCAGTAAGTCGTCCTGACGCACACCGCAGGGGTTAGAGGTCGATACTAAGAGCAGCTAACGTACAGCAGATCTCTTGGTGCGTTTTTACTGACGTGAATAATTTATGCAGCTCTCTCTCTCCCAAGGTCGTGATTCTACTTCATCACTCTTTCATCTACACTTCAAACTTCTGCTCTGATCTGATCTGCCACTGACTCCTGCTCTTCCTATTTGTTCTTCTATAAACCATCCATTCGATCTCTCCTGCTTTATTTCTTTTAATTCTTCTTACAGGAACAAAAATGCCTTAACATCTCAACTGTTTCTCTTAACTGGCAATGAGATTAAATGGAGAACACTCTGAGACTGTTTCTCCTGAGAAAAAAGCCCTAGTAATCTCACATGGGTCACTCCTAGCGTTTTGGAAGATGTATCAGATTGTTCTTAGATTTGCCAAGATACCAAAGTCTATGATCAAAAGTCACATTTCTCATCAAATTCCCTTAAAACCAAATGATCTGAGCTTCACTTTCCACATTCAGTTCAGAGCTTGGTACTGCATGATGACAATTGTGTTTAATATTAAAATAATGTTTACATTTTATAAACATTTATTTCATCACCAATATTAAACATCTCAGACCAAGTTGATACTTTGAAGTAATAATTCACACAAAAATGAATATTATTTCATCACCAAATCTTTAATGTGACAAGAATCAATAGCATTTTTGTGTTGATTTCAAACCACTTCACATCTTCATGCAGCATTTTAGAACAGAAAAGAGATTTAAAAGAGTCTTATTTTTATATTTTCAACTTTCTTTAGTAATGTTGCTGTTTGATGTCAATCACAACACACTGACCCAGCTGACCAATCAGAGCACACTGTGCTTTTCAGAAGGAGGGGCTTCATAGAGACAGGAACTAAACAGAGCGTTACTGACAGACTGGGAAGAGAGGAGCTGCAACAATGGAGAATATGTGGAAAAATAAGGTGTTTTTTGAAAATTCATGCATGAAACTATTCTAGTAGACCCCAAAAACAAACTCAAGATTTTAAAAAGGGGCACAATAGGTCCCCTTTAAGAACTGAAATGTATTGTATATATAATTACATTTAAATATTAAAATCTTTATGTGACATGCGAGTTTTGACATTCATGTCAACTCTGCCATGACACATCTTCAATAAATCTATACGAAAGTGAGATTTAAGAGCTGTGGCAAAGTGAACAATTTTCAGAAAATAGCACATATTGCATCTCCATTAAGCAAGAGAAAGAGACCTCGGGGCAACTGAATTTTCCTCTGGGTTACGTCAAAACACTGAAGGAATGAACATCCATAACACTCTAGCAAAAATGGCTGATAACGTTGAGACACCCGACACCTACAATGTCAACCAACACTAGCAATGCTGACCTTTAGCATGCTATCTGACTGTGTTATCTTCCTCCCGTTCCTTCTTCACCTGTTTTTCCCTCTCCATCAGATGGTGTGGTGTGTTAGAGCTGACAGTTTGAGATGGAGGTGTAGCTGCTGTCAGACCTGCAGCACTGAGGATTGATAAACAGCAGCTGATGGCTCAAGGAAGGGGTGTGTGTGAGTGTTAGTGTGATGTCCTTGGACCAAACACGCACTCCCGTATAGATTTTTTCCAGAGATTTCAGGAGGGTTTGCATACATGTTGCTTTGGATTATTCTTGCGGCAGAGATTTCGAGTGATACCTGAGGATAAAATATGAAACACACTGAAATCTAAATGAGAGAGACAGACAGAAACACTGTAAAAAATTTCTAACCTCCCTAACTCAAAATTTTCTAGTGACTGGTCACATCTAAATTTTTCAATTGGCCCAAGTGAAATTCTGTAAATTTAATTTTATAATTTACAGAATTTCACTTGGGACAATTGAAAAATTTAGATGTGACCAGTAACTAGAAAATTGAGTTAGGGAGGTAAATTTTTTACAGTGAAGAGAAAACACTACCATTGCGAAGAACAAGACGAGAAAACACACAAGCAATAAAAGCTCATTCAGAGTTCTAATCAGCTGCAAACACACCACAAGACATTTTGTTTCGCTGAGGTTGTATTTGAGCAGCGTCACACTGGCTAGCCCCGCCCACAGTGAAATGTCATTGGTCTAAAATCCTGCTGCACATAACTGTACATTTCACATCAAAAACTTTCAGACAGGGAAAAAAAACTAGGCAAATTCATGATTTAATTAAATTTATAATAATATAAAAATATAACATTTTATAACATTTTATAACATTTTATAACATATTAAATTATATATATATATATATATATATATATATATATATATATATATATATATATATATATATATAAACTTTAAGTGAGCATTAGATGATGGCAAAGTGTTAAGAATGAATTAAATGTTAAAATGAAGAAATTACCATGCACAATGAAATATCCGAAAAATATATAAAATAATAATATAAAATAAAAAATTCTAATATTGACCGATTACCGATATTGCATCCCTAATTATTATACAGTTCTGATTGATGATGCTATAATACAGAAATTATACACAATACCATTAAAGAAGCTTCAGCTACAGTGTGTGTGTGAGTGTGTGGGTGTGTGTTTTCTTTAAAGAAAGAGCAAGAGCCAGAGTAAGAGGATAAGGAGAAATGTAGGCCATGAGAAATGTGCACCCTGCAGAGGAATCCACGCGATCGATTGTCATATTCATTTGATGTCAGGCACAATACCAAAGTTAAAGGCCTGTATAAATAATCATAATTACAAAAAGCCCACAGATTGCTTTCCAATACACCGATCATCCGCTCTCTTCCGCCGGGGTTTGACGATTGATCTCTTAAGATTATTTGTGTGCTTTCTCTGTTTGTTTTATTTTCTTATGCTGTCGTACAGCGAGCTATATATTACGTTTCCTGCGATATTACAGAACTGTGAGTAATGTGTAATGAGTAATGTGTGTGTGTGTGTGTGTGTGTGTGTGTGTGTGTGTGTGTGTGTTTTTAAATGAGAACTGGTGTATCGCCAGGGGGTGTGAGTGAGAACAGGCCACAGTAATTGAATCCCTGTCTCTGTGTCTGATCTAGCCATTATACAAGTGTCTCTCTCACACACACACACACACACACACACACACTCGCACATCTGCACAAGCCACACAAACACAGATTCAGCCTAATTAAATTTCTAGCGCACATCACTTGGTTTTGTTCTTTTTTTACTCTTCAAATGTAATTTTTCCCTGAGGACGATAAAATAAACATTAAACGTGTCTAACACACACAAATTGCTCTATTTTATAGGACATTTTGTCTCGGAGGCTGAGGGAAGTTCAGACTGCGGCAGACGACAGAAGAAGAAGATGATGTAGCGGTGCAAAGTCATTGCTGCATGCTTGCTTTCTTGAATTTGTGTGTGTGTGTGTGTGTACACTTTTCTACAGGTGTGTGTTTGAATGTGTAACAGGTATTTCCCTCAAGTGGGATTCATCATGTGCCTTAAAGGGATAGTCCACACAAAAATGTAAATCATTTACTCACCTTGATATGACTTATGATTTTTTTCGTGCACCTCAAAAGAGGATGTTTAAAGAATGCTGGGACATTACATCCCATTATTCATCACAACTTTCATTGTATGGACAGATTTAGTTTTTTTTTTTTTTTTTTAATCTTATTTTGTACCTCACAGAAGAAAGAAAATCACACAGGTTTGTTATAACTTGAGGGTGAGTAAATGGTGACAGAATTAAAATTGAGTGAACTATCCCTTTAAGAGTGCAATAGCATGAATTTCAAAAACGTCTGTCAATCAACCTACAATACAATCTGTGTGTTCCACCAACCTCCAGTTACAATGTATACTAGTCTGTATATATTATATATTTTATGCCTTTTTATGTATATTTTTGTGTGTGTGTGTGTGTATATACTGGGGTTAAAGTGTGAACCGTTTTAGTGGGGTACCCCAGGGCATGTTCCCTTGTGAGATATGCGTGTTTGTTTATTTATTTATTTTTGCAGTCTTTTCTGGTATATTACCTATCATCCAGACATGCAAAGTTGGTTGATAATATAACTGCAATAAAGTAATAGCCTAGTTAACAATTATTTGTTTATACATAGGATTTTTTTATGTATTTATACTATATAAGCATCTGGGAAGTCAAACTAACTACTTAACATTTTATTACATTGCAATTGTTTATTTCCTACTCCTTAACAGTTCACCAGGCTCTTAATGATTTCTGGCTGTCATCTCCTAATATCTGAAGTATTTTCGTAATCATCATTAGAATAGAACACATTTTACACATGGGGAAAACCGATTGCTTGGTCAATTTCTCACGAAGGTCTAGACTTTAAAGCTCTTGATTCCAATTTATACTTGCCCTTGTGAAAATGTAGGCCTACCATAGTTCTTGTAATCATTTAACTGTAGCATTTGTTACAATAAGGCTATAATTACAGGTAAAACCACTGATGATGACTCATTACCAGAGGTGGACAAAATACACAACTTCCTTACTTGAGTGAAAGTACAGATACTGGTCAAATATTACTCTGTTACAAGTAAAAGTTGTAAAGACCGATTTTTACTTAAGTAAAAGTACAGAAGAACTCGTTCTTAAAAGTACTTAAGTATCAAAAGTAAAAAGTAAATGTCAATGCATTGTTTTATTATTGTTGCATTGTTGTATGTAATACTTACAGTACCTTATGCCTCTGAATCTATGCCTGCATACCTACCCTCATATCAATATCAAATGTATTTCTAGAACACAGTTCCAGTAGTGGGATTGAATGTGAGACTGAATAAGAATGAAAATCAGGTTGATTTTAGAATCCAACACCAGATTGACATTAATATCCAACGTTGGACAGACGTTGTATTGTGGGTGAAAATTAAAATCGGGGTGACGTCAGAAACCAACATCAGTCGGGTTCTGACATCAATCAGACTTTATTTTCCAACCAAAATCAAACGTCTGTCTGACGTTAGATGTTGACATCAATCTGACGTCGGGTTCTGACGACAACCCGGCTTTTTCATTTCTAATCAAAATGCAATCCCTGCAACCAAAATCATCCCCTGACTGACGTTACTACTTTCTAGAAAAAAAAACCCTGATTTGAACCCCATTAAAAATTCTCTGGTGGGATTTGAAGAAGGCGGTTGCAGCACGCAAACCCACGACTATTACTGAACTAGAGGCCATTGCTCATGAGGAATGGGCTAAGATTCCTCAGAAACGCTGCCAGAAGCTGGTGTCTGGTTATACATCTCATTTACAGCAGGTCATAACAGCAAAAGGGTGTTCTACGAAGTACTAAAGATGCTTGCTATGAAGGGGTTGAATAATTTTGAGACTGCACAAGTCATTAAAAGTTGCATTTTCAGTTGAATTTGGGGAAACCACTTGAAACATTTGTTGTGTTGAGCTATTTCAATTACTTTTGTTTGATTTATTCATTGCAAAAAGCTGAAAATATGTAAATTTGCCAATAAACCTGATTTGCAATGGTGTATATGTTCTCTTTTTTAGACCATTCTTTTGACTTATGAAGCCCTTGATTGGTTGCATCAGGTGTGCTTGAGACAACACCTGTTTTGCAGATTTGTGCTGTTGTGAGAGATTCTATTCAGGTGAATACTTTTTCAGATGAATAATTTTGAGTCTGCAGAAGTCATTAAAAGTTGCATTTTCAGTTGAATTTGAGGAAACCACTTGAAATATTTGTTGTATTGAGCTACTTTTAATTTGATTTGTTCATTGCAAACAGCTGAAAGTCTTTTTGCCAATAAACCTGATTTGCAATAGGGGTTGAATAATTTTGATTACAAATGTGTGTGTGTGTATATATATATGAAAATGTATTAAATTAACTGGTAATTAATATTAACTGGAGGTTGTTTAGTAAAGTTGGCACAGCATATCACTGGGACCAGCCTTCCTGCAATTGAAGATCTCTACAACACAAGGTGAGTGAAAAAAGCTACCTCCATCTTGAAGGACTCCTCTCACCCTTCCCACATCTGGTTCAAGGCCCTCCCATCTGGGAGGAGGCTAAGAAGCATCCAGGCCAGAACACCCACACTCAAAAACAGTTTCTACTTCTGAACCGCAAGCCTGAGTGCACCTAATCACCCCCAACCTGCCAAAAGATTGTGACCATGCCCCCATTATAATAATTTTTTTAAATATTTTTTTTAATTTTATTTAAATATAATCGTAGCTCAATGCTGCAACACTATATATATATACACTATATATATATACAGTATATATATATTGTAACGATAACCAGCTGGAGTGCCCTCGAGAGCCACCAGAGGGCACTCCACACCTGACTCTCATGTTCACTCACAGACTACATCTCCCATCATTCTCTGCCTGGACTCATCAGCACTCATTATCACATTCACCTGTATCTCATCTTCTTGTTTAGTTCACCCCATATAAGCCTGGTTCACCCCATCACTCAATGCGAAGTTTTGTATGTTGTTGCACTGCATTCCTGAGCGTTTTCCCTGGTTTCTTGTCTCTTGGTTTTTGGATTTCTTGCCTGTTCCGTGGATTACTCGTTTGCCTCTGACCCCTGCCTGTTTTGTTTGTTTGTTTGTTTGTTTGTTTGTTTGTTTTGTTTGTTTGGACGGCCTACCTGTGTTTTGACCTTTTGCCTGTTTATTGGATTACGTGTCTGGATTGCCCCTTCATTAAAGCTGCATTTGGAGCTCTACCTTCGTGTCTCCAAGCAGTTTCGTAACATATATATAGCTTTATTTATTTGTATAATTTATTGTTCATCTTTTTGTATATCTATTGTTTACATTACTGTTGTCTTTTCTTAGTCTTTTTTAATGTGTTACCGTTGTTCCCTGAAGGAACTGTTTCGTTTTTAACAATTGCCATGCAATGTGCTAAAAATTACAATAAAGTTGACTTTGACTTTATAAAATATTTATAAAATGTAAATATTTATGATTTCTTTACTTTTTTTATTAACTTGTAACATTTAATAATTTTAAATGTATTTTTTTTATAAATATATAAAAAATTTAAATAAAAAAACATACATGCATATACACCGATATATAGATATACAGTGAGGAAAATAAGTATTTGAACACCCTGCTATTTCGCAAGTTCTCCCACTTAGAAATCATGGAGGGGTCTGAAATTGCCATCGTAGGCGCATGTCCACTGTGAGAGACATAATCTAAAAAAAGAAATCCAGAAATCACAATGTATGATTTTTTAACTATTTATTTGTATGATACAGCTGCAAATAAGTATTTGAACACCTGAGAAAATCAATGTTAATATTTGGAACAGTAGCCTTTGTTTGCAATTACAGAGGTCAAACGTTTCCTGTAGTTTTTCACCAGGTTTGCACACACTGCAGGAGGGATTTTGGCCCACTCCTCCACACAGATCTTCTCCTAGATCAGTCAGGTTTCTGGGCTGTCGCTGAGAAACACGGAGTTTGAGCTCCCTCCAAAGATTCTCTATTGGGTTTAGGTCTGGAGACTGGCTAGGCCACGCCAGAACCTTGATATGCTTCTTACAGAGCCACTCCTTGGTTATCCTGGCTGTGTGCTTCGGGTCATTGTCATGTTGGAAGACCCAGGATCGACCCATCTTCAATGCTCTAACTAAGGGAAGGAGGTTGTTCCCCAAAATCTCGCAATACATGGCCCCGGTCATCCTCTCCTTTATACAGTGCAGTCGCCCTGTCCCATGTGCAGAAAAACACCCCCAAAGCATGATGCTACCACCCCCATGCTTCACAGTAGGGATGGTGTTCTTGGGATGGTACTCATCATTCTTCTTCCTCCAAACACGTTTAGTGGAATTATGACCAAAAAGTTCTATTTTGGTCTCATCTGACCACATGACTTTCTCCATGACTCCTCTGGATCATCCAAATGGTCATTGGCAAACTTAAGACGGGCCTTGACAAGTGCTGGTTTAAGCAGGGGAACCTTCCGTGCCATGCATGATTTCAAACCATGACGTCTTAGTGTATTACCAACAGTAACCTTGGAAACGGTGGTCCCAGCTCTTTTCAGGTCATTGACCAGCTCCTCCCGTGTAGTTCTGGGCTGATTTCTCACCTTTCTTAGGATCATTGAGACCCCACGAGGTGAGATCTTGCATGGAGCCCCAGTCCGAGGGAGATTGACAGTCATGTTTAGCTTCTTCCATTTTCTAATGATTGCTCCAACAGTGGACCTTTTTTCACCAAGCTGCTTGGCAATTTCCCCGTAGCCCTTTCCAGCCTTGTGGAGGTGTACAATTTTGTCTCTAGTGTCTTTGGACAGCTCTTTGGTCTTGGCCATGTTAGTAGTTGGATTCTTACTGATTGTATGGGGTGGACAGGTGTCTTTATGCAGCTACTGACCTCAAACAGGTGCATCTAATTTAGGATAATAAATGGAGTGGAGGTGGACATTTTAAAGGCAGACTAACAGGTCTTTGAGGGTCAGAATTCTAGCTGATAGACAGGTGTTCAAATACTTATTTGCAGCTGTATCATACAAATAAATAGTTAAAAAATCATATATTGTGATTTCTGGATTTTTTTTTTTAGATTATGTCTCTCACAGTGGACATGCACTTCCGATGACAATTTCAGACCCCTCCATGATTTCCAAGTGGGAGAACTTGCAAAATAGCAGGGTGTTCAAATACTTATACACACACACACATTAGTATAGGCAGTATACTAATATTCCCTTCTGAACATATGACAATGGTGCCTTGGAACTTCCTAAAAGGAATGTCTAAACAAATTCAGGTGAACTTTAATCATAACCAATAAACCAAGTTTCTCAGTATAAATGGATAATTAAGTTATTAAAAATGATAAATAAATGTACTCATTTTAATTGCTTCATCAGATGCCATTGTTATTCTTTCAACCAAATGCCAAACCACACAGAGAGGATTGTGGGATATTATAGGCAAATATCAAAATCCGACCAGATGCAGGAATCTTAAGAGCTAGGATGTTGAGCAAACAATGTAATTGGATGTCTTGTTGCATTCCTACCACTAACGAGGCAGTGTTTTTCAAGTTTCGGACACAGTAACAGAACTAAAACACATTGATAATCACCCAACACTCATACTCATTCTAAACTTTGGCCTGGCAAACGTTCACACAGCTTCTGAGTTCAGTCCTCCTGCTGTTCCCTCATCCAGCACAACAGCGTCCATCTCGTTTCACTGTGAATAGAGTGCTTCCCCTGGGCCTCCGTCAACGCTGTGAACTCCACGCCAAACCACAGCACAACTGTCTGCAACAAAACACCACCTTTTATTCCAAACCATTTCCATTAAAGCACATTCTCATGCGTTTGAAAGAGAGTTTAATCAGCTGGAACGCAAACCTGAGCTCATGCTGCAATCGAACGAGAAAAACAGCATGTACTGATCTGAGATCCACCAGTGGAGACTTTTAATTGATGACGGGATTAGACCCAGAGCGAAAGAAACTGATCTGAGATCAGAGCTGACTGTCAGACAGGTGTTGGTCATTAGCAGTCTCATTAGAGGGTGACACGAAGGGAAAAAAAGACTCACGCAGACGTGAATTAGGTTCAGAGCTCCAGGCAGGTGGCAGATACTGGACAATCGCTCATTGTCAACATCAATCCTGCAGCGTCTGACAAGCTCTCTCCCTGTCTGAAGACGAACTTCAGTCTGTTTCTGTTTATGCCGGTGACATTTATGCGATTATGAACGAGAGGTTTGTTGAGATATGGTAAGTGTCTGCAGAGGGCCATTCTAACACAGCAGGGACGTTGACACCAAGACTCTCATTAGATACAATGAGCCTTAATGAGAGAAATTAATGATGCCAGGATCCCGCAATGCTGAATGTGTGTGGTTTTGTTTTCCCTGTGGGGATGAAATTTTTGAAAACATCCTCAGAACAATAGAAAAATCTGATAAGATCACAGGGGCATCACAATGGGAAAAAAATGGGTTTCAGGTTAGTTTCACATAAATAAAAATCTAAAAGTATATAACAATAAAATGAACTATAAAATCGTGCACATTTAGGACAGCAAAATAATTGCACTTATCAACATTTAAAAAACAATTATCATATCTTTTGTTGTCAGTTTCCAAACAATCTTTTTTGGTGCAAATTGATCTGTCATTTGACAAAAGCTAATCATCAAATTAGACAAACCATGACATACCATGAATAAAACCATGCAAGATCGTGCCGGGTTAAAAATAGAAATTTAATCGATTCTCATTTTGATGAATCATCGATTCTTAAATCCCTCGATCTTTTACATTTTGATGAATCATCGATTCTTAAATCCCTCGATCTTTTACTTTTAGTCTATGCTGTTTTCAGTTAATGAATGAACAAAATTTGGACAGAGAAGCTTTGTGCTTTGTTACTATTGATATAAAACAAAGTCTCGGATTTTGAAATCTGTTCATTTTATCACGAAACTCAAACAATATACCATTTTGCTGCTGTTTAATGTGGAGTGACAGTTCGCTGTAGCACCTCAGTTCAAGCGGCAGTGTGGAGCAGACGTGAACTTATCTCTTCCGCTTTACTACTAGTCACAGCACAAAATGAACATGAATCAGAGGGCATGTTGAAAGATAGCGTACTTACCGAAATCCTCATCATATCTCAAGTAATTACTCAGTGTTTCAACCGCAGAAAGATGTCAATAAAACGGCTTAAACAATATGCCACGTAATGTTACATTTACCTCAGAAAAGCCTATGACCATAAGTTTATATATATCACAAATATACATTTACATTTTATTTAACTGTAAAAAAAATTGCAAAAGATGATTTTTACATTAATTATATATGCGTCTAATTATCAGTGGTTCTCAACCTTGTCCAATTTTAAACCTGCATCTCATGCAAAGCCAGTTGAGAAGAGTTGATCTAGCTGAACTGAGCATCAGTTTATATTAAAAACAACAGATGTGACAGAGATCTCCTCAAGGATAGCTACAGGGACAGCCACATAATTTTTTCCATAAGCATTTTAAAAAATCGTCCTTATTTCTAAGCCTTGAACAAAACCAACTAGCTCTGAGATGAATCACAACATTACAAACTTTCATTTAAGACATAAAAGTATTTGGGAAAATCTAGGAAATTAAACAACAAGACTTAACGCCTTTCATGAGGGAATAAACTATTATATATATTGCTATACACCTTGCTATCCTAACTTGCATAAATTAACCCACTGCACCCACTTGTAAAATAATATAGTGCCTTGCAAAAGTATTGTATCCCCTTCATTTGTTTCACCTATTGTTATGTTGCAGCCTTATGTCAAACTACATTAAATAATGTTTTTTTTTTTCACATCAATCTACTTCTACACCATAATGACAAAGCAAAATACACTTGGAATGTAGCTCAGGATCAATTTCACTGGATCATCTTTGAGAGCAAATGGCCACTGCTGAGCTCATTTACCACAGTAACAACAACAACGTCTCTGATTGGTTGGTCTCCCTTTAGGATTATAGGCATGTAAGATTTATGTTTTGTTTTTTTAAATGTATGATGTTCAGATTACACTGATGTGGCTTCTATGTATTAATAAATATCCTCAGAGTTCATGGTAAGTCTGTCTGGAAAGGTTTATGTGTTATCACAAAAATCAATTTCTCTGTGAAGAAGATGAAATGGGATTTTTACTTCCGGTTCACTGCTGCTGCTGTTTGCCCCCGTCTACACCAATCGCTCAATAACATTACCATACCCTCATCTCCACAACAACTATAACCTAAAGAGTGTGTGGGTATATGTGTGTTCGTGTATGCAAGTGAGGATTTAACTGTTATTGCTGTGAGGGTTGGGACAATGTTTTTGTGTAAATTTTTGTGTTAGATAGTAAAAGTCAATGTGTGTGTGGTCCTCAGGGGGAATGTTGAGTCTCTTTTTATCACTCACCGAGCATCATTACTCCTCCCTTCTTGATGCTCTCTCTCTCTCTCTCTTGCTCCTGAGGACAGACATCTTCATATCATATCTCTGTGGGACAAAATATTTAGACAGATTCAGATTGAACTTGAACCAAAAGAGACGTGTGTATGTGTGTGTGAAATGATGGGAGAGGGTATTTCATTACGCAGGGGGAGAGATTGATACCACTCATCGACTGGATGGAATGAGCGAGAGAGGAAAGGATGAAGCACTGTATTTATTCAACACATCAATCTGAAATAACAATTCTACTAAGAGCATCTCTCTATCAGAGCATCTGCTCCTCCCTCCTCAATGTGTTACGCATCCCTTCTCTCTCTCTCTCTCTCTCTCTCTCTCTAGCAGTGATCGTGTGTAAAGGTGTGTGTAACATGATGCTTTCATCCACCTATTACACACCTGTCTGAGCACAAAACACCTCCTTACTGCACACACACGCGCTAATAAAAACATCCTCCAACCTCTCGCTCTCTCTCTCTCTCACACACACACAAAACATCTCCCTATCGTAAAACAAATACACAGGCAAACACACATTTACTTAGATTCCTTTATTTTTATATAAACCCTACCTCAAGTGTCACATGATCCTTCTTTAAAAAGAAAAAAAAAAATCAAACTTTTGAACGGTAGTGAAGGGCTATACAAATGTAATATATAAATTGTATTTGCTTTATTTAATATTCAACATTATTATTGATCTAACTGAACTGAGCTAGACGATATCTTTTTTTTTCTTTTTTTTTTTGCAGAGCTGCTTTATAGATTAAAAAAATTAACTAATTTAATAAATGAGGATCTTTACAAAAGAACAGAATCAACACTGAACTGACTTGAGCTGAACAACAGCTGAAATACATTATTTTCCTGTTATCACTGTAAAGCTGCTTTAAAACAATCTGTATTGTATAAAGAACTTTATAAGTAAAGGTGACTTGACTCTTATTAATTGTTTTTTAAAATGAGGATGTCCCCAAGACTTTTTAATAATGATCACTGATATTAATAATCATTAATATTAATGTCATATCATGTTTTTTAGTTTTTTTTTTCATTTTTCATATTTTTACTTATTATTATTATTTTTATGGATCCTAATTTGAAAACCCTTAGTATAAGAGACACATTTTCATTCATTCACAGCTCAATTTATGAGTAGCACATGAAATGTGCAGTTACTGCCTTTGTAGGGAAGTACAGCACAACACAAAGCACTTCACAAACCTCCCTACCTGGAACACACACAACCAAGCACACTAAACTAACACGCTCTACCTCATATAAACAAAACATCCCTGTCGCACGCATACAAACAATGCATACACAAATAAATAAAAACATCCCTATCACGCACAAAAACATATCTTTGAAACCACAGATATCTCATACATATACACCCACAATCACAAAACGCCTCTACCCCACACACACCTCCCAGTGGGAGTAACACGACCGAATGCTGACATCGCTGATGACATCACCAGAGGTACACAAGTGCAAATGAAAGCTAGTGTGTTGGTGTAGATGCAACATTTTCACTGTTTCACCCTCTGAAATCCCTTCAATGGCTTCTCTGCTGTCATCCAGCAGAGAAGAGCTGTTGCATTCTGGGTATGTCTGGAGAATAAAAGACGGAGACTGAGAGAGAGAGAGAGAGAGAGAGAGAGAGAGAGAGAGAGAGAGAGAGAGAGAGAGAGAGAGAGAGAGAGAGAGAGAGAGAGAGAGAGAGAGAGAGAGAGAGAGAGAGAGAGAGAGAGAGAGAGAGAGAGAGAGAGAGAGAGAGAGAGAGAGAGAGAGAGAGAGAGAGAGAGAGAGATGCTGTGTGGTCGATAAGGATGAATAGAGAGGAGAAAGAAAGTATAGTTTGTGCATTTGTGTTTTGTTCTGCAAAGACATATTTTGACCAACGCCCCGCTGTGAAAGAGTTTGTGTGTGTGTATGAGTGTGTAAGATAAAGGTTAACATAAGAATGTTTGTGTGTGTGTGTGTGTGAGAGAGAGATAGAGAGAGAGAGATAAAGAGGGTCCACAGGGGTAAATAGGGAGTGGGGTCTCTAGAGGACTATTGAGGAGGACCTGAGGTCTCACAGGTCATAAAACAATAGCTGCTTTTGTTCCTACTGACCACACACACACACACTCACTCCTTGGTACAGTGAGGCTAGAAATTTGCTGCAATTTGATAAATATTAGAACCTCATTGTGTAAGAAACATACAGGGAACAGAATCCGACGGCAAATAGTTGAAATCCGGCTGTCGGCTGTCGAAATCCGTTCCCCCACCCCAATGATAAGAGATGTTGATGTATTGGCTTAACATATGCTTATTCTATTCTGTGTGTGGATGGAGCTTAAACAGCATCAATTTGATAAATATTACAACCTCAGTGTGTCAGAAATACAGAACAGAATCCGACGGCAAAAAAAAACACTACCGGAATCCGTTCCCTCACTCCCATTATGAGAGATGTTGATGGCTTAAAAAATGCTGATTCTATTTTGTGTGTGGAAGGAGCTTAACTTGCATCAGTTTAAAGATTTTTTTTTTTTTTGCCTTTTATCATGATAGGACAGTATTCTATCAAGAAAGTTCGACGACCCGGGACTTGATCTCGTGTCGCAATAAGCTGGAAAACAATAAATACCAGTGCACTGACCACTAGGCTATTTAAACCCATTCCCATAATCATGTACCATGGTATTTATATGGTACTCCAAGGTACAGTATACTACCATTCAAACATATAGGATTTTAAAAAATATCCATTTCAGTCATGAAACTCTAGAGAGCGCAGGCTGATGGGTCCTTTACAGGTAGTCTACAAGCAATCAGTGGTGCGTTTCCCAAAAGCATTGTTAGCCAACTATGGTCGCAAGTTCTGTCGTTATCAGTATAGTTCAACCAGCGAACATTTGCTAACAGCATCACAGTGTTGTGTAGTTGGAACGACAGCTCTCGACCTGTGGTTAGAAGCATTGTGTCTTGTTTGCATGACATGTGGACTCAATAAATCCTTATCTTGAGCCAAATAAGCAAGCTGACATTCAGTATAATCTGTATCTTATTTCAAATATATACAAATGTCATTTACGCCTTTTAGTTTGTCAAGAAATTTACAGCGCCGTTTTTGAAGAGTGCACATGTGCCTTTGTGCTCTAGTAGCATATGTAAGAGCGAGCCTATGATTGAATCAGGAAATAAGGCAAAATAAGAGAAAAATGAGAATTAGTGTCTCAGATGCCATGTCTGTAATGTAAGGCAAAAAATCTGGCAATGGTTTGATCTCAAACAGATTCATTAAATTAAGTTATTACTCCACCACCTGCATGACATTAACCAACGTGGTTGAACGACAAATTTGCGTATATATATATATATATATATATATATATATATATATATATATATATATATATATATCTTACATGCTCACAGCATTGTGTCTGTGCATTTATTAGCAGCAAGTCCATACTTGCTCAGCAGCGTAAGATCTGGTTCGTCAAGACCAAATACATTAACATTGCCATATTTAATAACATGCTTGAGTTGTCATGATTAAAAATGCTTCTAAAGAAGTCTCTTGTGGAATTTTTGTGGAAACTGTCATATATCTTTTTCAGATATATGACAAATATATCTGAATATATATTTACATTCAAATATAATATAAATATATATTTTAAACATAGATTAAACACAGACCCACAATGACACATTTATTTACACACTCACACATTCTCACACCAACACACTTTAACTTGTCTCAAGACATACACACACACAGTGTTGTTTATCATTGTCATTCCCATCTGTTTGGCTTTCACTGTACAATTAATAACACCATTTTAATAAGTGTCATTGTATCATTTTATTGTCCAACAACAACAACAACAAAAAAGATCTGACAACAAGAGTATACGCAAATCCTCACTCAAAAATCTCTCTCTCTCAAACACACTCACACAGTTCCATTTTGCACTCCCCCGTTGGCTGCTCTCTGCTCCTTGATCAATATTTTAATAAGCAGAAAGGATGAGGGTTTAATCTTAATCAATAAGGGCCATATGCACCGCGGAGGGATGAGAAGATGATAGCAAATCATCTTCCCTGACACTTCATACATTATCCGTCTGGCGTTATCAAATGCGCTCTTCACAATGCAGAACACTGCGTTAACAGCCATTACCTTAACACACATTTCCAGACGCTGCACTTCACAATATTTCCCAAAAAGCGAGTCAGAAATTATTTTTAACAGACATACCATTAAGGACGGGATCTTGAGGAATTTAACGATTCTGACTCTGAATCCACTGAGCTATTACGGTTCCTTAATGATTCTATTAATGATTCTTTTAGTACTTGAAGGATAATTGGTCCTAACTATATATTTAAATACACCAAACAAGAGCAATATTTCTTTTCATTCAATTGATGCACTGATCTACCTTACATAAGTCTGTAAAGTGTGTTATATAAAAAATAATCCCAGTGGACTTTTGGGGACTGGGTTCAAATAATTACCTTATTATACATAATAATAATAATAATTTATATATTTCTGTCATGACAGCTCTCAGAGTGATTGGCATGGTAATGGCTATGACACTATTGTATGTTTGGTCTTGGTGGGATAGATTTGCTAAGCTGTTGCTGCTGCTGCTACAGAGCAAGTACGGGACTTGCTACTGCCAATACATACATGACACAGGTGGAGCTGGGGAAGGTGGAGGGTTTCTGAAAGCGCGCTGCACTGCTAAGGCAAATACTAACTAAGTATTTGAAGGTTGAGCAGCGAGCTCATTGGCTACTGATATGGCAGGAACCAATCAGCTGTGCCCTATAGATAACGATGTGATTATGAACAGGTGAGTAAAGGACCTATTAGCCTGCACCATCTAGAGTTTCATGCCAGAACTTTGTACGTGTGTGTGTATATAATATATATACAGTACAGGCCAAAAGTTTGGACACATTACTATTTTTAATGTTTTTGAAAGAAGTTTCTTCTGCTCATCAAGCCTGCATTTATTTGATCAAAAATACAGAAAAAAAATGTAATATTGTGATATATTATTACAATTTAAAATAATTGGTTTTCAATTTATTATACTTTAAATTATAATTTATTTCGGTGATGCAAAGCTGATCATAAATTGATAGGGTTATCACTTTTTATCAATTTAACACATCCTTGCTGAATAAAATTATTGATTTATTTAAAAAAAAATAAAGAAAAAAATTACTGACCCCAAATTACTGACCAGTAGTGTATATTGTTGTTATAAAAGATTTCTATCTTGAAAACATTTGCTTCTTTTTTTTTCTTTTCTTTTTTCTTTTTCTTTTTTTTATTCATCAAAGTATCCTAAAAAAGTATCACAGGTTATGAAAAAATATTAAGCAGCAGAACTGTTTCCAACTTTGATAATGAATCATCATATTAGAATGATTTCTAAAGGATCATTTGATAGACTGGAGTAATGATCCTGAAAATTCAGCTTTGCATCACCGAAATAAATGATAATTTAAAGTATAATAAATTGAAAACCAATTATTTTAAATTGTAATAATATATCACAATATTACATTTTTTTCTGTATTTTTGATCAAATAAATGCAGGCTTGATGAGCAGAAGAAACTTCTTTCAAAAACATTAAAAATAGTAATGTGTCCAAACTTTTGGCCTGTACTGTATATATATTAATTTTGGCATGCTTCATGTGTTTGTATATACCCCTCATTTTGACCCACCGGGACCCGATGTGAGATATACAAGCACATAGGAAACAATCATTACCCCTAAAATCTGGACGGGAGATTATTTAAACAAGAATATTGCTCAAGTCCCTAAGTCTGACCCTAACCCTAAAATCTTTCAACCCATCTAGTTTGAAGTGTTTAGTTAATGACATTAAACTCACTCTACACATCAACGCTCTGTCACCAGGTTAACCTTGTCACTGATGTTAACCCTAACCGGAGGTGTGGCAGCCTGCAGGTCAGATGCACACTGTTACTAATCATTGTCTTGCAGCATGACAATATTCCTGACATTCGCAAGACAGATGGTACTAATATATTTTCCCGCTAATTAGTCCCTAGTTAGCTAATCGACAATTAAAACACTCCCGGCAACTGACGGCGTCAACATGCTCAAACTGCGCTATCGGTGTACATAATTAATGCTATTGTTTCTGTCATGTTTGTAACAGCGGACAACGGCAGTAATTGGTGATGCGGGCGGTCGTGTGTGTGTGCACACGCGATGCAGAACAAGTGCACACATTGAAAATTCCCTCCCAGAATGCTGCACTGGCAAGACGGGCTGAAGCGGTGCCAAAGCCATAATGAGATCTGTCACAGCCATACAAATGAACAGGTGACAGAAAGAGACATGAATATGAGATATGGCAGGCGTATAGGGTTCGGGAATCTCTCTCTCTCTCTTTTTCTCTTTCTCTCTATGCACACACATTCACACACTCCCAATCTGTGAGTGCCCCCTTCGACAGATGTGACCACAGAATGCTGACATATGGCTGGCGCTGTACAGTGGACATAAACACACATAGGCAGCATATCACAGATCCATCTCTGTTGGTCCCTATTATGGATTTTTGAAAATGAACTTTCATGTAGTGTGTAACAGCTCTAAGTGAATGAAAACATCCTGCAAAGTTTTAAATCTGAAAGTGCACCGTATAAAGTTATTGTCTTTCAAAAGTAAGAGTCGACTCTGAGTCAATGAAATGAATCGTTTTTCAAATGAGTCATAAGCCGTTTCGTTGTGACGTCAAGACGAAACATTAGCAATAGCATATTGCGCGCAGACACCAGGGAAAACTTCAACCTCATGTCGAGAAGAAGCTGTGCTCTACAATGTGAAGGTAAAGCCAGCATGTGACGAGCATGTGAAGAATCAGTGGTTAAAATTCCTCTTCACCACAATACCAGCAGTATAATCCTAAACTTTTGCTGTGTTCCCTTTATTTTACTTATGACTTCTTCTCAAATCTCGGAGTTCAATGCAGGTTTCGCAAACCGCTTGCTCTTGAAAGATGGTGTTCAAAATAGTTTTGAGTTTTATATTGTGTTGGTCTCCTGCAAACTAGTTAACTCACATTACTGAAATACTTCTGCTAATCAGCTGTGGGCCACTATTATCTAAACTGTCTATTAATGCAGATTGTCTGTCGTTCTCACTAATTTGAGGAAAGATTAAGCATGGAGCAAGATTTGTTTTACCAACGTTTAGGTTATATCAGTCATTCACGCTAGTATTGCATACATTCACTGTTATCGATACAGTTTCCATGTGTTCACCGCAATATATTAGAAAAATACTCAAGTAAATAAATAAGTACAAGTAAAATATTCGGTTTATTGATGGACATGCACTTGTTAATGCTGATGGTGAGGAATTACAGTTGCAACATCTCATAATGTACCTCAAACTAAGTTGCGTATCACTGAGAAACGTCCTGCTCGAGTCGTCCTTGCGATTGAGGTTTGGGTTGAATGACTAGTTCTTTCAGTGTGTTATTATCATAGGACTCGCGCTCGGATTGATATGGTAAAATCGATGTCATTGTTCGTTACTGTGTTTAGTTTACGGTGTAGGAAGCCTCAGGACACGCAGAGCTGACGTTGTTATGGCAATGGGCGGTTTTGATTTTTGACCCGCGCTGCAGAGCCGTATATTTAACGGCTCTGGCGCGCTGTACGCGGTAGACCAATCACAACAGACTGAGACGTCTGGCCAATCAGAGCAGAGTAGTTCGCGGAAAGGAGGGATTTAGAGAGATTGATTCATCTGACGAGTCGTTTGAGAATCATTGAAAATGTGGTGATATGCAAATGTATATTATGAGGAAATTAAACAGTTTTTTAACCGTCGATGTATGTACAACTGTTGTAAGAGACTCCAAAACAACATTAGGAAACTTTAAAATAGTATAATAGGGGCACTTTAATCAGTATTTTGTCTGGTTAGTAAAACATCAAAACACCCCTAAAACAAGACATATTTACTTGAGAAGCAAAACTGTGTCAGATAAGACACATTTTTGAAGTCTCGTTTTCTTCTTCAATGAAAAAAAAAGGCACACTGCTTTATCTGCTCTCATAAAACTGATATATTGCAATGTTTTGTACGAACAAAGTCTTCATCAGGCAATAAGAACAACAAATATCAAGGGATTTTACAGTCACAAAGTAAACATTCACACCTGATGAAAGACATGGGAAATTAGCAAACCAACCAATTAAAAAAAAAAAAAAAAAACATAAATTGTTTCAGATCAAAATACAAATTAAGCCCTTTAGGAGACAAGGTAATCATGTCTCCAGACTCACCAGCCCTTCTAATATCTTTACCTGTTCAATTCCTGAATAACGGAGACAACTTGTGTTTCAATAGATTGAAGTAAACAGCATTAGGGGTTTTCTGGTCATTTACCATATAATACTTCTGTGTTCTGCAATCTCTGTTTTTAAACTTTTTTTTCTTGTTGTAAGCAGACATCCACAGAGAGTGTCAGGTTTCTGGTGTCACAAACACTTTGGTCGGGCCTTTAATTTGCGTTTGCATATAGGATCTCAACGCAATTTTATTGTCTGAAAGAGTCTGAAATGTGTACTAGTGCAACTGTAAATGTTTAACTTTTGTTAAAACCTGTTAATTGGTTAATGGTAAGTTCCCTTGCTACTGTGACAAACTGCAATAGAGCTAACAGGATATTTATTGTAATTTTACAGTAAAA
Source organism: Squalius cephalus (assembly GCF_949319135.1). Classification (NCBI taxonomy): domain Eukaryota; kingdom Metazoa; phylum Chordata; class Actinopteri; order Cypriniformes; family Leuciscidae; genus Squalius; species Squalius cephalus. The sequence continues at coordinate 31,291,094 of NC_137135.1, forward strand.
TAGTAAAACAGTTTTTGGAAGTGAAAATAAAGTTCTTACAATTTACAGTAAAAAAAAAAAGTGACATTCCCAGAATTGACACTTTACATTTGATGTTTTTTTATTTACAATACATAATTGTGTCTTCTTAGTTTTTTTCAGTAGTTAGTTACAGTATGTAGGGTTTTATCTTCTGTTGGTAAATGAATGTATATTGCAGTATTTTAGTGCCATGTGTGCAAACATGATGGTTTTTATTATTTGTGTGTATGATATTGTTGTCAGTTTTTTTACTGTAAATTTGGACTTTTTTATTTTACAGTGTATTTTTATTTGTCTTAGATACTTTTTAAGCACAACAAAAATCTCTAGGACTGCTTGTACGCGTTGAAGTTTGTGCACATATGAAAATTTCAGTTTCTTTTCTGTAAATAAAAGAAACTGTTACCTTAAGACACATTTTGTTAAGACACACTGAAATAAGCTATTGGTAAGTTGGTTTCTCTGAAAAACGTAAACACTATCTTTTATATATATATATATATATATATATATATATATATATATATATATATATATATATATGAAGAAACAGTGGCTGTGGCTCAGAAATCACACATTTCATCATTAAAACAAAACTAAAACAAACTGCCAATGGGATATGCAAAACAATCTTATGCGCTTTTGCTTCTCAAGTATATTACTGTTCAAAAGTTTGGGGTAAGAAAGATTTAATTAAAACTTTAAAAAAATATATATATTTCAAAATAAATGCTGTTCTTTTGATCTTTCTATTCATAAAAGAAACCACCACAATTTTTCACCACAAATTTGGGCAGCACAACTATTTTCATCATTGATAACAATAACAAGAAATCTCTCTTGAGCAGCAAATCAGCATTTAATAATGATTTCTGAAGGATCATGTGACACTGAAGACTGGACTAATGATGCTGTTGATCATATAAATGCAGCCTTAAGACTTCTTTTACGGACTACTGAACGGTAGTGTAAACTTTTAACTAGTGTAAATATTTTAACTAGAAAAGACAGAACTACTGATCCAGAAAGTAGTTTTTGGCTGCAAGTGATCTGATATCTCCTGTATCTCATCCTCTAATTAGAGTCTTGTTGCACAAAAACCCATGTCAAGCAGAACTGCTGTTCCCTGTTGTGCTTTTGATTGATAGCGGTTTCCTCTGGAGTCCACATCCATCATGCCATGAGGTTTTTACCGCAGGGCCGTGAGACTGTCACCCGTCCTGATCTATACATTTACGACTCACGCATGCAGGACAGCCACACGGACCGCCACATGATGTATTAGCTCCGCTGAGTCCAGGGAGGTGACAGAACTCTGGCTGTACAGGACGCACAGGGAGTGGGAAGGGGGGCAGGGAGTCTGATTGGTTAATGTAGGTGTCTGTCAACTGTCAGTCAACTGTGGCCTGTCAAAGCTATGTGATCATATTGGGTTGATGGATAAAGCCATCTGTGCAGCTGTACCTGTTGTTTGCATGTGCGTGAGAGAAAGACACGAGCTAAAGTGCACAAACAAACCCAATCACAAATGAGATCTCTTTCATATCTCAATTGTTTATCCTAGACCACGATGAAATTAAATGCAAAAATAGACTTTTGCTTTGATTGTTCTCCTCTAGTTTCAGAAGAGATCTCAAGACAGTCTCAAACTGTGCACGGAATAGCTGGATCTCAATATGAACTCAAACATTTCTCATCAAATTCTTCCGAGACCTATTCATTTGAGCTACACTACACCCACATTCATTTTATACAATGCAAAAAAAACAACCTTATTTTTCCCGTTTTCCAGTACAAATATCTTACATTCTTAAAGTGCCCCTATTATGCCATTTCAAAAGGTTCCCAAGTTTGTTTTGGAGTCTCCTACAATAGGTTTACTTGCATTCAAGGTCAAAAAAACACTTTAAATTTCTCATAATATACATTGCAATATCACCTCTTTTCTCACAGTGTCTGAAATGGCTTGATAAAGGATTCATTCTCTAAAAAACTCTCCTTTCTGAGAAGAACCTACATTCAGCTATGATTGATCAGATGGCCCAGTTTATTGTGATTGATCTACTCTGCTCTGATTGGTCAGATGACCCAGTTTGTCGTGATTAATACTCTGCTCTGATTGGTCAGATGACCCAGTTTGTTGTGATTAATACTCTGCTCTGATTGGTCAGATGGCCCAGTTTGTTGTGATTGATCTACTCTGCTCTGATTAGTCAGATGGCCCAGTCTGTTATGATTGGTCTACCGCTTACAGTATATGTTGGAAATGAAACAGCCATTACCACATCTAACTGTCCCATAGATGTATGCACAGTGATAAGAATGATGATGGCATGTGTTTTACCGTATCAGTACAAGCAGAATCCACATCCTTTGAAAGTGCATGCAAACAAGTGGCGCTCACTGAAGAGTCGAATGTCATCCAGCTCCACCTCTCAGGATGTCATGGGTGGAGCCTGACAGAGTCCAGCTCCACCTCTGTGGATCTAATGGATGGAGGGATAGAGTTATGCGTAGGTTTATGGTGTGGTTGGTCCTTCTAGCTCCACCCATTATGCCCAAATTACATCCGGAGAGGCTCTGCACTGAGAAGCCTCTCTATGCAAAGAGAATTTGCTTTTGCAGAGCAGAAAAAAACCCAGTTCTCGACATGTCGACAACATGAACCAAACTCTTCCAGGCCTCAGCTTCGATTACAGTGTTTGAGGGTCAAAGTAGACGTTGTTTGAGGGCAGCCAATGAAGACCATAGCCTGGCATTATTTGTTAAAAACCTGCGTAGAAAATGACCACTCATTTCAGGCAGTTCAGAATCGGCTCTTTGTGTTTGGAGACAAGAAAATAACTGCATTTATCATGCACTTTGATTTTTGAAACTTTGCAGACCTTTTACATTCACAAACAGCTATATTACACACAACATGAAAGGTCATAAAATGATCAAATTTAATATCATAAGATTTTACATCTTAAATAATTTCTCAAGTAAATGTATCTTGTTTTAAGAATATTTACATATTTGTCCTAGAAAACAAGACTTATTTTGCAGTCTACTCACCCTATATAACACATTTACTATAATTTTCCTAAGAATAAACATCTGAGACTAAGTTGATATTTCAATTAAACAGAACTTGTGTCTCCTGAGTCATTAAAGAGCAACTTCTGAGCATCCAGTGGGCTCACAATAAGACAAACTTACAAGAAAGCGTTTATGAAGGTAAGTTTGCGGTGAGTAAGTTGTGAGTCAGCCGGCATGTGGGAATGAGGCGTAGTAAATTACGTCTGCAGGCATCAGCAAATACACTCCTGCAGAGATGGAGGGATGCTATGACAGAATGATAGAGCACAGATGAAAACAGATCAAGTGTGTGTGTGTATGTGCGTGAGAGAGTGTATTAGCTGTGCCAAGACAGCATGTTTTCAATTGTTTATGCCATCATTTTTTTTCTTAAGTGCGCATGTAGTGGCATGTGAAAGGGTATCCGAAGTTAAAAGCATTTTCCGGTCAGTTCAGTAGATTGGGCTCAGTTTTTCCCCTGGGAAACTGTGGTTTGCAGTACAACAGAAATGGATGAGGATGAAAAGGTCTTACAAAAATGGTTAAAGTCGGCATGAAACAGAAATTGCGAGCACCTTTTGTTCTCTATTGTGACGTAAACTACCGGCCAAAAGTTTTTTATGCTTGAAAAAAAAATTATATGATCAAAAAGATTTAAAATAATAATAATAATAATAAAAAAAATCTATCAACATGCAGAAACATTAAGTAGGCTTATGTGCTGCTAACACATGCTACTAAAATGCTAAATCATGCTAGCAGCATTTTAAAACGTGTTAACGTGCTAAATCATGTTAGCAACTTGCTAGAAATGTACTACATCATGGTAGCAATGTGTTAATTCATGCTAGAAACATGTCAGCAATGTGCTAAATCATGCAGGGAACATGCTAGCAATGTGCCAAATCACATGCTAGCAATGTGCCAAATCATGCTAGCAACAACAATGTGTTAAATCATGCGAGAAACAAGCAAGCAACGTGTTAAATCATGCTAGAAGCATGCTAAAACATATTAGCAATGTGATAAATCATGGTAGAAGCATGCTAACAATGTGTTAAATCATGCTAACAATGTTAAATCATGCTAGCACAATACTAAATAATGTTAGCAACATGTTATGTCATGCAAGAAACATGATAGCAAAGTGTTAAATCATGCTAAAACATGCTAAAACATACTGTCAATGTGTTAAATAATGCCAGGCTAACAACATGCTAAAACATGTTGGCAATGTGCTAAATCATGCTAGAAAAAAATAGCAATGTGTTAATCATGTTAGGAACATGTTAAATCATTCTAGTAATGTGCAGTGTAAAACAAGTTAAAAAAAACTTGCCAACACATGTTAAAATGTCTTAAAATATGCTAGCAATTTGCTAAAACATGTTAGCAATGTGTTAGAACAAACTTCAAGCTTTTTAAAGGCATTTCAAACTTTCAGACAAGGCTTTGTCAAGCCAACATCAACATTTGTCATCAAACTTTATTCATTTAGTTTCTTATTTTAGCCTTTCAATACCTGTGAAATATGACCGACACATTTCTTTGTGAGATTCACCCATCACTCTCAGAAAAAAAGGTACGAAAGCTGTCACTGGGGCTGTATACCTTTTCAAAAGCTACACTTTTTTTTTTTTTTGGTACTAATTTGTCCCTTTTAGGTACTAATATGTACCATTAAGGTACCAATATGCACCCTTTAGGTACAAAAATGTACCTTTTAAAAAGGTACAGCCCCAGTGACAGCTTTCGTACCTTTTTTTCTGAGAGTGATAGATTCACCTGAAAAGTCTGTAGAGGTAAACGCTTTTCAACTGACTGGAGCTGCTTCCAGAATGAGAAAACGTGGATATGAGGTGAGAAAACGTTAAAATGAGGTGAGACAACCTGAGAAGACTGTGAAAGAGAAGGTGTTTTGTGTTTTTAGCCCCCAACGGCGCCTTCCAGGCAGCGAGGGGAATCAGGGGATGGGTAGGTTTAAGGTTGAGGTTAGGGTTAGCTGCCTAGGAAAGAAGCCATTGGGGGCTAAAAACTCCATCGAGTGAAAGAGAGGCAGACAGAGTGAGGCAAGCATGGGACATCCTCTTAAAACAGAGAAAACAGGAAGACAAGAGCAAACGAGGAAGAAATTGGGTGAAAGATTAGAGGAGAGGAGCATGAAATGAAAGTATTGAGTGGGGAAGATAGGAGTGGATAATCGAAGAAAGTAATAAAGTGGAAAAAATAGAGGGAGGGGAGAGAGGAGAGAATTAGAGAAGAGGAGGGAGGTGGAGAGGAGGAATACAAATTGAAAGGGAAAAGAAGGTGGAAATGGAGGCGGGTCAAAATTGCAGACACACACACACAGAGAAAATGAGCAGGAAGATCTCATGAAAAAACTTCCAGATCACATTTAAGCACAAAAGCAAAAGAAACAAATATTGAAATACAAATTCTCGCATAACAGAAATTAAGCCTATTTAAGGACCATTTAGCCTTTTTCCCACTAAAAACAAAGCTTCAGGGAGCCGCCCCTCATTTCTAAGCCAATCAGAATAAAGCTCTCTGCCTTTTATTTGTCTGGTAGAGCTGCACAATTTGAGAGGAAAAAACCTAAATTGCAATTTTTCAGACAGACATTGTGATTAAAAAAGGTTTGCTGTGCTTGTTTATTGGGCTGCATGTTTTGGCCCAATTGTTTTTGATTACATATCAATATGACTAAAAATAATCATCAATAATTAATAATAAACAAAAAATGAAGCCAAATAAAAAAATATTACTATTGTAATATTTCACTGTAAAATTAAAAAGCAAGAATTTAGGAAATATATAATAATAATAATAATCATAATAATAATTATGATTATTATTATTATTATTATTATTATTATTATTATTATTATTATTGTTATTAAATAAAAATAAAAAAACGAAATAAATAAATATTACTATTGTGATATTTCACTATAAAATAAAAAAATCAAGTATTTAGGAAAATACAATAATAATAATACTTTTTCTTTTTTATGATGATTATTTTACTAAACAAAAATATAACAAAATAAGAAATATAACTATTGCAATATACACTGTAAAAAAAATTTATTTAGGAAAACATTATTATAATTAACAGTACAACTGTAAAATGAATATGCAAATTGTATCCTTCGTCAACTTATCCTTCATTCTCAAGCGTTAAACCTATTCTTTCGTTAACAACCACCGGTTTCCAGTATAAGGCTTTATTTTGATTAATCATGCAGCCCTAGTTTCTTCGGCTGGGTGGGGTTTTGGAGACTGTATGGTTGTAATTTAGTGGCCAAGTCTAGCAGAAGTTAGCAAAGTGGCATTAATCGCGTCTGGGTTTTGGGGTGAAATATGACTCAGATTTGTTCTTGACAGCTTTTGTGAGATTCTTTTAGATATTGCAGATGGAATAAAGGATAGCTGAGCAGAGAAGGAGAAAATGTGGTGGTGAATGTATGAACAACCGAGAGAGAAAGAGAGAGAGAGAGAGAGAGATAATCAGGAAGAAAGAGAGTAAAAGATGAAGTGATGAGCCAAAGGAGAGAAATGAAAGATGGAGGGTGAATAATGAAGGCCAGAGGACCAGGACAGGATGCTGAGCAAGAGAACCAGACATGAATGAGGGATGAGGAAGGATATAGGTGAAGGAAATAAGGAGAATGTTGCCGAACTGAACCATGCTGCAAATTAGGAATGAGGGGAACGCGAGGGAGAGAGACGGAGATGGAGAGAGAGGAGAAGAAAGCCCTCAGCGATGAGACCATTACATTGGGGATAATGAAGAGGTTCCACTCTGTCACACTGAGCATTAGGCCTCTGTCAAACTGACCCCAAAGTGTCAACAAGTTAATAGCCTGGGTATCAGCTGTATTATGACATGCCACCATACATAGACGCTGACACACTCATCATTTACACACACCGACAACCACATGCAAGACTCATTCAAACACAAACAAACACTGTCTGGCACACTCACCAGAACGAGCTGGGAAAAGCAAACACAAACGAGGGAGGAAAGACAAGCGAACGCAGGTCTCGCAGTGAAAGAGTCCGCGCATGAGATGAAGAATATTAGCTGCTCTGAAGGCGTACATTATTTAAAAGGTGTTGTTGCTCTTATGCACATTGTTAATGTATTGTCTTTGCGATCCGCAGAACGCGCCGGAGCTTTGTTGAATAAATAAAGGCCGAATCTCCTGGGGAATGCCAACTACAGAAAGGCACACGGCATCGAGTGAACATTATTTCATTTTTTTTTTTAAGCTGGAACGAATAAAGCTTTAAAGAAAATGTCTTTTGAAAAGACTCACTCTCACCTTGTTTCGCTCTCTCTCTCTCTCTCTCTCTCTCTCTGTGCCTCTTCTTTACTGTACAGAGTTCATACTGCTGACTGTCTTCAGCTAATGCTCGAGTTCAGAGTAAACAGAAGTGTTATTTACAGTGTTAGTGTACAATAGAAGTCCAAAGAGAAGAATAACAGACAGCTCTAAAGTGAATCATAATGCACCATATGGAGCCTTTTCACGAACTGTGATGACGCGTTTCCAAAGTTTTTAATATTTTCATTTTTTTTAACACTATACTTTGTGTTATATTACCTTGGCAGTAAATGACAAAAAAAAAAAAATAATTGTCAGCTGTGAGGGTGTTTTTAATCTCTCGTTTCCACCGAGCGGTACGGTACAGCACAGTTCAGTTCGGTATGCAAATTTTACCGTTTCCATTGTCAAAAGTTGTGAATGGCACCCTAATTCCGAACCATACCGTACAACTTTTTTGGGACCCTTCCATTGGTTTACCATCCTGAATCGCACTTTACTGTACTGTATTGTACCGTACCCCCTCTCTCTCTCTCTCTCTCTCTCTCTATATATGGTTTGCTCTTGTTTATATATTATTTGTTATTATTACTGTTTTTTATTATTATTGTAAATGCTTGCCATTGTTGGTTTTTGCCATTGTTTGTTAAGCAAAAAGGACATTTTGTTTGTTGTTAATAGTTAAAGCTGCAGTCCACAGTTTTTCCTCTCTGTTCGAAATCTGCAATTGCAGTTATTCACGGAATTATCAACTTTACGTGGGTTGTGCCTCGGCACGGCACAGCGCGGATGAATCCAATGTTTTGAGGAGAATGTGCGGCTGTTAGTCACCGGGCCGGTGTGGATACTGTCATTCACAATCACAGATTCTACTTTTTGGAAGTATGACCAACATAAGAATTTTCACCGGAAAATGTCATCTGAACAAGTAAGTAACATCCACTTTTGTTCTGACCAACTAAGGGGAAAAAAGCATTGCAGAAAATCGCGCTGATTAAATCTAACGATCGCTTATCATCACGTCAAACCGTGCAAATTATACTTTGTTCTCAAATTGTTAATGTTAACAACATCAGCATTGATTGACTACATTTAATGCCCTTCTGATATTTATCCTTGTTTTTGCATGGGCCCGGTTGCAGTCTCTTTTTTTCTCTTTCGCATTTTACAACGGGTGAATCTAGTTGTCACTGGTGATTGTCGTTTGAACCTTTCTGGATCCGCGATCAAATTAATAAGTTTAATTATATCAAGTGCTGTGAGAAAAGGCTATAAATCTCCAACACCAACATCCTCACACGCAATATAGCCTATACTAGCCGAGACTCTTTATGTGTACAGATGTGACGTAATGACGCAAAGACATGCTCGAATTTCCCGCGGAAATCCACCAGTACCACTGGAATTAAAAAACATTATTACAAGCTTACCGTTTAGAATCGAGAAGGCAAGCAGATAGTTTTGAACACTGGCTGGTTATGTACTTGCTCAAAAAATTATTTTGGATCATTTTTAACCCAAAAAAGTTACGGACTGCAGCTTTAAAATGATAATAAAAAAGATCAAATGAATGACAGTTTAATAAAATAGGTTTAATAATAATTAAAGGCTACTTTATATAAACATTATACTTTGTAATATACTTATATTTCATCCAATAATGTTTTGAATATTTTACTCATATTTGTGTGTGCTTTGTGTTTTTAGATTAGTTAAAGGAGAACTCCGGTCAATTTTAACATTGAGCTCATTTTTTTTGTACATTTGGAGTGCTGTCAATACAGAGAACAACGACAAAAATCGGTGTTGCCTACACCGTGTTATCCTCTTTTTAAAATTTGCACCCTGTTGACTTCAATGGGGCAAGTATTAAACCTGCTTTTAGCCTCTTAACATCCTTGATGTGTCATTACAAGTGCCCAGCCCTCTGAGTGATTCCTTCAGAGTGAACACGGGTGAATCTGACTGCAGTAGATGTGAAAGATATGAATAAAAATTAAGTTAATTCGGCCAGCGCACATACCTGTATTTATTTCCTGTTTTAGGTCGAAGTCCATAGTAATCGATTGTCGAGTTCACGCGCGTGATCATAGGTAACTAAGCAACAGTGGAGAACTCGACAATCGATTACTGTGGACTTCGACCGAAAACAGGAAGTAAATACAGGTATGTGCGCTGGCCGAATTAACTTAATTTTTATTCATTTCTTTCACATCTACTGCAGTCAGATTCACCGTGTTCACTCTGAAGGAATCACTCACATGGCTGGGCACTTGTAATGACACATCAAGGATGTTAAGAGGCTAAAAGCAGGTTTAAAACTTGCCCCATTGAAGTCAACAGGGTGCAAATTTTAAAAAGAGGATAACACGGTGTAGGCAACACCGATTTTTGTCGTTGTTCTCTGTATTGTCAGCACTCCAAATGTACAAAAAAATGAGCTCAATGTTAAAATTGACCGGAGTTCTCCGTTAACTCAGCAACATGCCAACAACACCATACTCTGGAATCAATTGTGAGTCAAATCGTCTGTGTTGGAAAGGTTTTTGTTAGGGCCTGTGGGGTTGCACACAACAAAATCAAGTCACTTATCATTCCATTTCAGTTAGGAAGCTGTCTATGTAGGCAGCAGACAGAAAGGCAGCTCACTAGTTTATGAGTTCAGAGAACTCCCAGCACAATCATAACATTTCTCTTAAAACACTTCTGATTTGCACCAGGGGACCATAAGAGCACTGCGCGTCCAGCTGTCCCCGACTAATATTTCTCTAGGCTTTTGTTTAGGCTTGGTTGTCTTGTGTAGCCCACTGCATTTAATGTGCTGCATTGTTTTTGAGTTACTGGTCATTAAAAATTTAGAAACGACATATCAAAACTCTTAATCGAATCTAAAACCCCTCCCTCAGCAGCGACGGGCTCCTATCTGGACCAATTAGAGGCAGGCGAGGCTGACAGTAATGGGTGCTATCTGCAGGTCCCCCGGGGGCGGATGGAGGGAGATAGATAGCAGGAGGGCAGGTACTGTGTACAGTACCCCCCCGCAGCAGTACCTCCCTCCTTCCACCCCATCCCAGGAGAGCTAATGCTCCCTAATGCACAAGACGGACGGAGATAATACCTCCCGATTACAAACGCATCCCTCTCTAATCCAATCAACTGTCAGCGCACACACAAACACACACACATACACGCGTCCTTCTCCGCTGTCCCTTATACCTGACTCAGAATAGAGAAGGACTGAGAAAGAGAGAAACGGTGAGTGGCAGAAAAAGGAATAGCGGGGAAACGAGAGGGATAGTGACAGGAATGAGGAAAAATCATTGACACCTGGGATGAATAGTAGCATTAAAAAAAAAATGGGCGGCTTTTGTGGCGATTATGACATCGTTTTGAGCGCTATGATGTCATTAAAGAATTATGAGGGGAAACCAACTGAAGCGCTTCAACAATGCTCAGTCAGGCAAACAGTTTCCACTCTTATTTCAGAACAAAACCCCATTCATTTCTGTCTGTCCCCACTCAGCCACAAAACCCCCTGCACTCTCGCTCCCTATGATCCAATCAGCAAAGAGATCAATGCGGCAGAGGGCACAGAGGTCAAAGGTAATGCCACTCACCCTGTGGCATTCTGAGGTCAGATCTCAATGCCTCGTTTTATGCAGTGGGCAGGCCCACATTGAATCTGTATCCAGAGAAATCGCAGCTGATGGAATTTAGAACGCTGACTATTCCCAGAGTTCCCCTTGAGGGTTTGTTTATTAAATATTTGGGATCATTTGATAATGCTTTCAGTTGCTCTCTGCTCTGTTTAAAGAGATTCACTGTAACTCCACTATGGCTCTTAAATGCATATTCAAATTTGGTACATCATGATGAATTACAAGATCAATGACAAAACTAATTATGTGTGGCATCATGGATACGATAAATGGACCATATTTGAATATGCACTACCGTTCAAAAGATCCAAAAAATTAATGATTATGAAAAATGTATAATACAAAAGATTTATTTTTTCAAATAAACTGTTCTTTTGAACTTTCTATTCATCAAAGAATCCTGAAAAGAAATTATCAGTTACCATGAATATATTAAGAAGCACAACTGTTTTCAGCATTGATAATAATAAATATTTCTTGATCATCAAATCAGCATATTAGAATGATTTCTGAAGGAACACTAAAGACTGGAGTAATGATGCTGAAAATTCAGAAAATTCTAATAAATGACATTTAATATATATTAAAATCAGAAGAAAGTTCATTTTAAATTGTAATAATATTTCACAATACATTTTTGAACGGCAGTGTATGCAAATGTGAATGATCTTTGAAAGCAGTGCCAGAGGAATAATTCTGCAGAGAGAATTAAAAAGAGCAGAGAGAACATTCTGCTTTTCTGTGTTTCAATCCATTCTCCAGATTTTCCCTAACATCCTCATGGTATTTTTTTTTTTTTTTTACATCCGCAGATTCTGCCTAGGCCTGCCAAGGGTAAAACTCTCAAATAAAAACCACAAAAATCCATGGTACTTTACTCTTGTTGTGATGTTTCTTTTCCTTGAGCACTTTGCCTATCCACTTACACCGTACATAACCCTATATTTATCTCTGGGATTTTTTTCAAATAATACAGCGCTCCTGCAGAGCAGTGCCATGGGTATTTTCAGGAAACCCTGGCTGTAGAAAAGAATTCGATCTGACTCAGCTTAAAAAAAACAGCTTTCAATTATGACATTCACAAGATTGCACACCTGTCCTTGGAAAAAGCTGATGGAACGTCTCTCTAGCTCTTTCTGTTTTTCCCCTCACCATCTTTCTACCTTCGGTCTCTTTCACAAAAAGGTGATGGACTGCCCAGTGACATCGTTCCTTTTTTTTGCTTTTCTCTCTCTCTCTCTCTCTCTCTGGTGTGATGGAGTGTGGAAGAGTAGTATGATTTATCACCAGCTGAAGGCTGAGGATGGCGTCACTCTAAGAAGAGAGAGAGAGAGTGTGTGTGTGTGTGTGTGTGTGTGTGTGCGTGTGTGTGTGTGTGTGTGTGTGTGTGACTCCGTCAGGTCCATCTGTACAGTGAGTTAGTATACGGACAGTTTCAATGTGTGTGTAAAACCAGGCGCGCAAAACAGCTTATCATCTGAGAACAATTCTCAGATGGCGCAGCCCCTGCTGACTGAGGTTAAATCCATTTTACCCCCCACACACATATGTGCTAACATTAGTCAGACTCACACACACATGCTGCTAGTGCACCCATGTTCCATATATCAGAATTTTACACTCGCTAGATCAAGCCAACACATCCAAACCCACACAACTCCCCCTTTTTTTGTTCACACACACACACACATTGGTGATTTGTAGCTGTTACGAGCACGTGTGGGCCCATTGCCTCAGCGAGATGTCATGCTGTGGTGTCACACCGCACAGATAATGGCGAGGTCAAAGGTCGAGTGTGAGCGAGAGGGTGTTGGGGGGGGGGGGGCACTCAGGCACTTTGGCAAATTGGCTAATGTCCCGAGGGAGAGGGGCGGGGCAGGGGAGGGTGACACGGAGACATGACATCATAGAATCCCCCTGAGAGGAGGCGGGAGGAGAAGGTGAGGAAAGAGACATGCCACCTGGAATGGCCAGCGAACTGCTTACTGTGCACTATACACTACCTAGTATTTTTGTGATGTATGCTAAGGTGAGCATCACTATTGCTCATATGTAGGGTTCAAAATCGTAAGTTCAATCGGTTAGAAAAATAATAGTGTCCGTCCACTTTTTCAGTGGCCTTGGTTCTGGATGTATCTTTCCCCATTTATTTTTCACATAATGATTTTTAAAAGTCTTTGTTTAAAGGGTAACTAAACCCCTGGTGAGAGCCTGACTCCACCCACTGGCAATATTTGAAAAATGCTAGAAAAGTGGGCAGACCCCAGCGGAGATAGAGGGGACGAACCGTGAGCGGGAGGGGGCGTGCACCTGAGACCTGCTGTCAGACTCTCTAAAATGGAGAGTGACTCACAGGGTCGCAAGACGACGTAAAGTACATGCATCTGATGAGTTTTATCGAGTTGATGTCAATAGCGCGCGCTCTCTATAGGCATTTTCATATTTTGCCGCTATGTGAAAAAATCCAGCAAAATGCGCTGCCGCGTTTGTCGACCCCAGAGGATTAACTTTAGCCTAACCATAAATTGTGATTAAAATATATATGATCACTCACATCAAGACGCCGCTGCAGTGGTGGAGTCCATGCAGGAGGAGCAGCGTTTGGCACTGCGTCGCTTTTCAGCGCGAGCTGTGTGGAGAAGCCCATTTTCACCTCTATTGCGTTGGAAAAGCATTTCCGCGTAAAATGCAGGTTTCACACTCACGGTCTTCCAGGCCAAGTGCATGCAAACACTGGCGCCTAATTTCCAAGTCTGCAGGAAAGCTATGCAGTCCAGCAGTGCTGTTGCCACTAGCAACACTACACCTACCACTGTACTAAAATACAGATAAATCTATGCTAGCTCATCCAAGGGCGTGGTGAGCTCGTACCAAGGGAGGGCGTGGTGAGCTGGAACCTGCTTACGTCACGCAGTACCGCTTGCGTCACGCAGTACCGCAACATCCAATAGGAAAATTCAACTGCAGTAGCCACCGTTCAACCTGAAGAGGGCAGCACTCAGACGTTTTTACACCATATATTGTAGAATTAAAACACTTTATACCCAAATGTCAAAAAAGTTACTCGAATCAATGAACAGCACTAATAAAGCCCCATTCTTACAGATCATTAACTAAAAAAAGTTGGTTTAGGGTTTAGTTATAAGCCATGAACCAAAACAACCAGCAATGAGGCAAATCACAACAGTACAAACTTTGATTTGAAGCATTAAAGCATTTGAAAATTAGTAAACTGCAATCCCATGGAGCATTGCAACAAAATTTGCTAGAACAGCTCGGTCCTGCAGATTTGCCTTTCACAACATTATAAGGATCAGGCCCTTCCTATCAGAGCATGCTTCACAACTCCTTGTCCAAGTGCTTGTTCTATCCAGACTGGACTATTGTAATGTTCTCCTGGCAGGTCTTCCAGCTTGCACTGTCAAACCTCTGCAAATGATCCAGGATGCGGCAGCGGGACTGGTCTTTAACGAGCCGAAGAGAGCACACGTCACTCCTCTCCTCACAAAATTGCACTGGTTGCCAGTTGCCGCTTGCATCAAATTCAAGTCACTGACTTTTGCCTATAGAACAACCACTGGCTCTGCTCCCTTTTACCTAAACTCATTACTTCAGACTTACGTGCCATCCAGAAACTTGCGCTCTGCAAGTGAACGCAGTCTTGTGGTGCCATCTCAAAGAGACACACAATCTCTTTCTCTGACCTTTTCCTGGTCTGTTCCCTGCTGGTGGAATGACCTGCCCAACTCAACCAGAGCTGCTGAGTCCGTAGCCATTTTCAAGAAACGGCTGAAAACGCATCTTTTTCGGCAACACTTGATCCATTAATACTTTCTATTCTATATCTATCATCTTTATAAAAAAAAATTAAAATGTAAAAAAATTAAAAAAGTGCACGTACTGCGTTAGATTAAACTGGGAAGGGTCATAGCACTTGCATATTGTTGTCCTATTGTTAGTTTAACTGCTTCTATTGTTCTCATTTGTAAGGCGTTTTTAGATAGAAGCATCTGCTAAATGAATAAATGTAAATGTAAACAATTTAAAAAACAAGAAAGAAATATAAAACGCTGGATTTAAAGATGTTGATTATATTATCTTATCTTATATGTGACCCTGGATCACAAATCCAGTCACAAGTAGCACAGCTTTATTTGTGACAATAGCCAACAATACATTGTATGGGTCAAAATTATCGATTTTTCTTTTATGCCAAAAATAATTAGGATATTAAGTAAAGATCATGTTCCATGAAGATATTTTATCAATTTCCTACGGTAAATATATAAAACATTTATTTTTGTGAGTGAATGCAGCACAATCGCCAACATAAATGGACAAATTTAAAGGCGATTTTCTCAATATTTCGATTTTTTTGCACCCTCAGTTTCCAGATTTTCAAATAGTTGTATCTTGGCCAAATATCCTATCCTAACAAACAATACATCAATGGAAAACCTAGTTATTCAGCTTTCAGATTATGTATAAATCTCATTTTCAAAAAATTTACCCATGTGACTGGTTTTGTGGTCCAGGGCACACACACATATACAACCCCAAATCAGAAAAAGTTGGGACACTGTACAAATTGTGAATAAAAAGAGAATGCAATGATGTGGAAGTTTCAAAATTCAATATTTTATTCAAAATACAACATAGATGACATCAAATGTTTAAACTGAGAAAATGTATCATTTTAAGGGAAAAATAAGTTGATTTTAAATTTCATGGCATCAACACATCTCAAAACAGTTGGGACAAGGCCATGTTTACCACTGTGTGGCATCCCCTCTTCTTTTTATAACAGTCTGCAAACGTCTGGGGACTGAGGAGACAAGTTGCTCAAGTTTAGGAATAGGAATGTTGTCCCATTCTTGTCTAATACAGGCTTCTAGTTGCTCAACTGTCTTAGGTCTTCTTTGTTGCATCTTCCTCTTTATGATGCACCAAATGTTTCTATGGGTGAAAGATCTGGACTGCAGGCTGGCCATTTCAGTACCCGGATCCTTCTTCTACGCAGCCATGATATTGTAATTGATGCAGTATGTGGTCTGGCATTGTCATGTTGGAAAATGCAAGGTCTTCCCTGAAAGAGACGACGTCTGGATGGGAGCATATGTTGTTCTAGAACTTGGATATACCTCTCAGCATTGATGGTGCCTTTCCAGATGTGTAAGCTGCCCATGCCACACGCACTCATGCAACCCCATACCATCAGAGATGCAGGCTTCTGAACTGAGCGCTGATAACAACTTGGGTTGTCCTTGTCCTCTTTAGTCCGGATGACATGGCGTCCCAGTTTTCCAAAAAGAACTTCAAATTTTAATTCGTCGGACCACAGAACAGTTTTCCACTTTGCCACAGTCCATTTTAAATGAGCCTTGGCCCAGAGAAAACGCCTGCGCTTCTGGATCCTGTTTAGATATGGCTTCTTTTTTGACCTATAGAGTTTTAGCTGGCAACGGCGAATGTCACGGTGGATTGTGTTCAACGACAATGTTTTCTGGAAGTATTCCTGAGCCCATGTTGTGATTTCCATTACAGTAGCATTCCTGTATGTGATGCAGTGCCGTCTAAGGGCCCGAAGATCACGGGCATCCAGTATGGTTTTCCGGCCTTGACCCTTACGCACAGAGATTGTTCCAGATTCTCTGAATCTTTGGATGATATTATGCACTGTAGATGATGATAACTTCAAACTCTTTGCAATTTTTCTCTGAGAAACTCCTTTCTGATATTGCTCCACTATTTTTCGCCACAGCATTGGGGGAATTGGTGATCCTCTGCCCATCTTGACTTCTGAGAGACACTGCCACTCTGAGAGGCTCTTTTTATACCCAATCATGTTGCCAATTGACCTAATAAGTTGCAAATTGGTCCTCCAGCTGTTCCTTATGTACATTTAACTTTTCCGGCCTCTTATTGCTACCTGTCCCAACTTTTTTGGAATGTGTAGCTCTCATGAAATCCAAAATGAGCCAATATTTGGCATGACATTTCAAAATGTCTCACTTTCAACATTTGATATGTTATCTATATTCTATTGTGAATAAAATATAAGTTTATGAGATTTGTAAATTATTCCATTCCTTTTTTACTCACAATTTGTACAGTGTCCCAACTTTTTCTGATTTGGGGTTGTACATACAGGTGCTGGTCATAAAATTAGAATATCATCAAAAAGTTGATTTATTTCAGTAATTCCGTTAAAAAAGTGAAACTTGTATATTATATAGACTCATTACATGCAAAGTGAGATATCTCAAGCCTTTATTTGTTATAATTTTGATTATTATGGCTTACAGCTTATGAAAACCACAAAATCAAAATCTCAGAAAATTAGAATATTACATGAAATCACACAGTAATTACACAGTGATACCATGGTCATTGAACCAGGTTTTGGTTCTTTTGGCAGTGTGGGCAGGTGCAAATCCTGCTGGAAAATGAAGGAAGCATGTCCTGGTAGACGGCTGCGTTGACTCTGGATTTAATAAAGCACAGTGGACCAAAGTCCTCTTTTCTGATGAGAGCAAATTTTGCATCTCATTTGGAAACCAAGGTTCCAGAGTCTGGAGGAAGAATGGAGAGGCACACAATCCAAGATGCTTGAAGTCCAGTGTGAAGTTTCCACAGTCTGTGTTGGTTTGGGGAGCCGTGTCATCAGCTGGTGTTGGTCCACTGTGCTGTCCACTCAACGCAGCCGTCTACCGGACATTTCCAGAGCACTTCATGCTTCCTTCAGCAGACAAGCTTTATGGAGATGCTTCCTTCATTTTCCAGCAGGATTTGCACCGGCCCACACTGCCAAAATAACCAAAACCTGCTTCAATGACCATGGGATTACTGTGTAATTACTGTGTGATTTCATGTAATATTCTAATTTTCTGAGATTTTGATTTTGTGGTTTTCATAAGCTGTAAGCCATAATCATCAAAATTATAACAAATAAAGGCTTGAGATATCTCACTTTCCATGTAATGAGTCTATATAATATACAAGTTTCACATTTTTAACGGAATTACTGAAATAAATCAACTTTTTGATGATATTCTAATTTTATGACCAGCACCTGTGTATATATATCTTTACAAACAATAACTAGAACGAATACATTTGACTTTTATTATTATGCATTGCATACAAATATTTAAGTAGTTTTAGAGCATAGGGAAACTAACTCTAGGTCATTCGCAGTGCTTCATGTGAGTGGATGAGCGCTAAAGTCTTCTTTTGGTGCAGTTTTCTTCTTTAATTCTCTGATTGGTGGAGATTTCTCTGCATAATCATGGGACATGTTTTTCACCACGAGTTCTGCTGTTAAACATGATTATTTAACAAATAAGTTTAAATAATGCAAGCTGATGGCTTCAACAAAAGCATATACCACCGATTAACAAGCTCGTAGCTCATAGTAAGCCTGTCTTTAAAGGTTTATAAGTTAACATTCAAAATCAATTCTCCTATGGAGAAAAGTAATGGGATAATTCCGGAACGGGACTGTTGCATTCTATAAAACGACTCTGCTCAGCAATCCACATGATTTGAGGTATAGTTCATGTCTGCAGCACAAAGTGCAGTGGTAGGGGTCAGATCGAACTCCATGTATAGTAGTAATAGTTATAAGTGCCTTAGCAAGTGCCACCAATAAAGATATCTTGCTTTAGTTAACTCCGTTTGTGTGTGTAATTCTGGGGCTCAGGTGGGTTCTGCCCTAATGAGCCAATTGAGGCCATCATGATGCATGCCCTGATTTCAGCCAGGAATACCAACACAATTTGGCCCAGAGGACAGATGAAGAACACACACACACACACACTTGTGAGGTTTCTAACCTCAGCTAACACAAAAAGGGGTCGAGTTTATGAAAGCGAAGACAGAAAATGTAGAAAGAGAGAGGGGGACAGATAAAAAGAGTAAGAGGTTGATGGAGTAGAGAGGGCCAGAGGCTGAGAGAGAAACTATCATCAGCCTGTACACCGTTTCAGCTTTCTGTGCTTAATGGACTCAGTGGGCAGAAAAGACAGTGGAGATGAACAGAGAGAGAGAGAGAGAGAGAGTTACAGAAAGTATGACGCATTAATGGCTCATATTAATAACACAGTAGGACCAAACAAAATCATTTTGGCTCATCTCTAACTAACCACAGTGACCAGGCGTTCTTGTTTCCCGGGGCAGTCCTTGTTTTTGGTCCCCGTCTGAAGCTGTCCTGTGTGTCTACAGCCTGAAAAGTGAAATTACACTTAATGAGCTAGATATTGCAAACAAAACATTAGGCCTATAATAACACTGCATGCATACAACGTGTCATTTCAACCTTTCTTACAATTATAGAAAAAAGAAAACAAAACTCACTGAGAATAGAATACAACTAAAAACTATATTGTAAATAAAGGCCCCATAGTTATAACTTACCTGTTTCAGTTTCATTAGTTCACGTGTCGGTGTTCATGCTTAGTTTTGGATTTAATTATCTAACTTTTTTTGTATTTAAATCAGCATCAATTGCTATTTTCATGGCAAGATCAAGATTTAAAAGAAAAGACCAACAAGAGACAGCAGCATTACAGAATAATCTATAGCTTTATTTTGGACGTGTGCTGACGTCAACGACAGTCTACAAGCAAACGAATGAGTTGCACAAGTATGTTGAACAACTTGAAGAGTTCACGATTAGCGATAGACAAAGGCTGCATCTGAAATCGCATACTTCCCAATAGGTGAAAAACAGTATGTGACAAAAGAAGTATGTCTGAATTCACAGTACTCATAAAAGAGTATGCAAAAAGTACCCGGATGTCCTACTTCTTCCTGGGAGATTCTGAAGTGTGCAAATGATGGATACTTTACTATCCCATGAGGCCACAGGAGAGGATATTCATACTATGTAGAACTAGCCGCGGCGCTACCATTGGGCCCGGGTGGGCCTGGGCCCACCCATTTTAGGTCCGGGCCCACCCATTTTCTACTATGGTTTTGTACGTTTCTTCATTCGGATCTATTTGCAATCCATTCCATTCTAAACAAACAACGCAGTTTACATGCTTCGTCCTTGTTACATTATTCATTAAGATAATAATTAATAAATGCACGCATAATTATCAGTGAACTTGATAAATGTTGCAGATATGTTTTACATGCATGCACAAACAAATGCCTTTCAACTTATGTGTGCAAAATTCAGAATAAAATGAATGTGCAGCATTTTGTCAAATAGAGAGTCTGTAGGCCTACTATATGTGTTGTAGCCATTAAATAAGCTCATTTAGTTTCATATTTGTTAAAATATTATAATGTTATTTTTTCATCTATGTTGATTATGAAAAGTGAACCGCACGAGTAAGATAGGATACGCAATATCGAGAGACATGGAGCGGGTCAGACATGATTTTGACAACTTAATTAAGTTTTGTTTTGTAGAAAGCCTTTTTTTAAGTGAATTTCGTTTTGTATAAATTGTACCTTAATTTTAATATTTTTTTTATCAACCAATTGCCTGGATTTAATAAATAAGAAGCAATGCAGACAACATAATCATGGAGGCGCCCGCGCGGTCACTTGCATTGCTCGTGAACAGGAGCGCATCTCATCCTAACTTAACGAAACTCAGCATATGCCTCACAGACATGAAATATATCTTAAGAAAGCTTGAAATGTCTTTTTAACAATTTAAAATGAAAAGAAATAGGCTACTCTCTGGTTATGTAATCCATGATGTGCATTTCTCTCTATAGGCGCGTTCACTACGGAGATGGCGATCGTCAACTTCATCTTTACAGCTGTTGTTGCTGTTAATAAACTAAAAATAATAGGCCTATAATTTTATTAAACAATAAATTAAATTAAATTGTAATTGTATTAAAAAAAGCAACAAAAAAAAATCCTGTTTAATTTTTTTTAAAACCTGCTAATTACGCATTAAATTCAGGTAGGCTACTGAGTCGCTGTCCTCAGTGAAAGCGAAGAAAAGCGATGAAACGGAGATGAAGGGGAATCCGTTTTTTTTTTTTTTTGTCTTATTTTAACAACTCACTGAACCAACTTCACTAAACCAAAAACTGCCTCTTTTGGGCATGTCACAATGAGTCTGTGACCGATAAATAACCTAATAGTAAGAGCATTTGAAGTGTACAGATATTTTACTGAAAATTAAGTTGTATTCATAGCCGAAGAGTAGATTGGCATGAACTGGGATGTATAAAATTAGTGCTGTTAAATCGATTAATCGCAATTAATCACATCTAACATAAACATTTTGTTTACATAATATACTATATACATACAGAGATACGAGCACACACAAACACTTATATAATATATATAAATATAATAATATATACACACACACATATTATGTAAACAAAACTTTTTATGTTAGATGCGATTAATCGCGATAAATCGATTGTAATCGATTTGTAATGTCTTGTATGTCATGACGTAAACGTTTTTTTGAACCGGTTCTTTGAAACAAACTGTTACATTTCCCAAATTCCCATCACTGGCTTTGATGTCTTTGCAATAGTAGCTATATCAGAGTATGATTTACCATAAATCCTTACAGTGCGCCATTTGCCGTGGTCAAAATACACAAAACCAGGATTGATCCCCTTCAAATTATTTAATTCATATATCAGTAGAAATGTAAAATAGATCGCTGAACTAGAAATGTCCCTGGTTTTCATTTCAGAAATCTGGTCACCTTAGTGTGTGAGAGAGTTTTAAACTCCAATTCAATTGTATTGCTGCACTGAAAGGGAAAAATGGGTCAATATCCAACCGTATAGTTTCATTAGCTACTGAAAACAGGTCTTGTGTTTACGCCTCTGAGCTCATGGTCTCCAACATCCCATTTCTTAATCTGTCACTCCTCTCTTTTGGTCTCTATATGACCTCCCTTTCTTTCTCTCTCTCTCTCTCTCTCTCTCTCTCTCTCTAGCAACAGCTGTTGTTGTGTAGCTCTTCCTCAAACCCCCTGCGGGCAAGAGAAGTGAATGCAACAAACTCAACCCACACCACAAGGCTGAGCGCCCAGGTCCGCTGTGGTCCTGTCTGACCGACACATCAATGTGATTACAGGCTGCATACATCAGTGAGGTTCTCCCCAACGAAACCCAGCCACTTACCCTCACACATTCACCTCACATTCTTCTTTCGCCCCGGGCGTTCCTCAGCCCTTCACTGAATAAGATGAGCTCATCAATTCAATGCAACAGAGATATTGATTCAAGTGAATGGTGTTATAACCGTAGAGTTGCCTGAGGACATCGTATTATGCCGATGCGTTCATTAATATTTGCTGTAGAACACAGACAGAGCAGGTTCTCCGGTGGAGTGTTCAGAAATTCAGCATGGATCTGTTGGTCTGATACTGCTGACGAATAAACTTACAGCTCAGTATAGCGCAAACCGTGAAAATGCTGCTATTCAGGAATTCATATTAATTAGTCATCATTTGGCTAGATCTGAAATTCAGGATTGTTTTGAATAATTACTCTCTGATTGGCGTATTTGGCAGGTGTCATTAATAAAAGAATCGTGCAGAATGTTATCCAGGCTCTGTGCGCATGCGCTGAAAACGCAACACTCTTATGACATCTCGTAACTATTTTACGTTTTAGCGAATTTGTGATTAAATGGTTAGGTTTAGGGGTGGACCTTCATGCTTATGTTTTTTATGAAAAAAAATCATAAGTTTACAAACACATTGTCAATTGTTAAAGGGATAGTTCACCCAAAAATTAAAATTCTGTCAGTAATCACTCACCCTCATGTTGTTCCAACCCCGTAAGACTTTCTTTCATCTTCGGAACACAAATTAAGATATTGATCTGAATTAAGCTGGATCACTCCTCCATAGGCTTTTATGGGATCGAAACTTGCAAACCCAGAAAGTTAGTAAAGACATCGTGAAAATAGTACAAGTGACTACAGTGGCTCAAACATAAGTTTATCAAGCGACGAGAATACTTTTTGTGCGCAAAAAATAACGACTTTATTCAACTATTCATTTTCGTCTGTGTAGGCCTGAATAGATTCACGTATAGTGTAACAGCGCAGCGCTTCTGGGTTGTACGTCACACGCATCACACACATGACCAGCGTCGTCCAATTGTGAGCCTACTTGGTAACGTACGTAACGTACAACCCAGAAGTGCTGCGCTGTTACACTACGTGAACTCACTCAGGCCCACACAGGCGAAAATGGATAGTTGGATAAAGTCATTATTTTTGTTGTTTTTTGCGCTCAAAAAGTATTCTCGTCGCTTGATAAACTTGTGGTTGAGCCACTGTTGTCACTTGGACTATTTTCACGATGTCTTTAATAACTTTTCTGGGCTGGCAAGTTTCGATCCCATAGATGCCTATGGAGGAGTGAGCCAGCTCTCAGATTTCATCAAAAAAAATCTTAATTTGTGTTTCGAAGATTAACGAAAGGAACAACATGAGGGTGAGTGATTAGATTACTGACATAATTTTCATTTTTGGGTGAACTAACCCTTTAACATTTTCTCTTGAGATCGAGACCACAATAATGGGCAGAAATCATTAGTAAAACAATGTTGTTCATTGAAAATATGATTCTCATTTAATAAACAGTTGTTGCCACATTAAAATATAATTGCCACCGCAATCATTGCTCTGCAGTACTTGCCAGCTTAGGCCTAGTCTTAAGGTTGCAGGTAATTTCTGCCTGAAAAGGGCACATTTACTACGGTACATCCTGATAAGTATATTCTGCTGACATTGTAATGTTAACTGTTGCTCATCCTGACAAATAAGCACATTTTCTCAGATAAGTATGCCTGCTTAAACTATTAGTGGATCATCCTGTGGCTTGATCATTTCAGAATGATCGCTTTTTGATAGCGTTGCAGATTTAAATGTAAGTATTGCTAATGTTCAAATCACTTCAGAAGAGTAACAGCATGACAGCCTCCCCATATTGCTAGTAATAATGATTTCTCCTTTGGGATCCTAAATATAAAAAAGGTTCCATAACAGGTGGGAGACGTGCTTTATTTCATAATTTAATAAAACATCTTTACAATAAGGTGCATATGAGTATTTCATTAATGGGAATTTTTGAGGCAGGCATCTTCAGGGCCCAGATAAATGTGAATTATAAATGATCTGCGTATTGTAGTGTGCTGTTGTCACCTGGCGGCTGAAAAGGAAACTACAGTATTATTTTGAGCGTCTTTTTTTCTTTTCGATGCAGAGAGGTAACAAACTCCATTTATATATAATACGTGAATTTATTTGTTATGTTTATAAAATGATGAATACATGTATGCATCGGTTGTTATTCAGAATCGGTTCTTTAAAAAAGTCGGATAAAAAAACAAAACAAATACAGGAACCGAACGACGTTCGGTTCATCTAACGATTCAAACCGCTACTGAATCAACATCGTAATTATTTGGATTATTTGGATTTTACTAGCTTACCTTTAAACAACACTTTTAAAATGAATTGCCTGTAAAAGTTGGTGGGCTGGATTTTTTTCCCCTAGTGTGTCATTATAATGTTGCAAAGATCTCTATTAAACTTTCTAATTTTCATAACCAAAAGCTATTGGCCTGACCTCTAATATACAAACACAACTTTTCTCCACACAGATATTACATGGATGGAGCAATAAGGATTCTCTACATAAATAAATCACATTTATTTTACAACTGGTTCAAAAACAATCTTGTTTTAGTTAGACAGCTTTTTAACTCACAGGGCAGATTTTTTTAGCCTAACTAGTATATATTGTAGAGAGTAGGCTATACCTTGGGGAAAAGTATGGTCCTTCATAGCCTAAGTATCTCTAAATTCCTCGCGATTCCTATCTCCTTAAATATGTAATGAATTTGAACTATAAGGAACAGCAACTGTTATGCTACTTGGTAGTTACAATAATCACAAATGGCATCTTCGTCAAATAATGATATTTG
Organism: Squalius cephalus; assembly: GCF_949319135.1. Taxonomy (NCBI): domain Eukaryota; kingdom Metazoa; phylum Chordata; class Actinopteri; order Cypriniformes; family Leuciscidae; genus Squalius; species Squalius cephalus. Next base: position 31,316,111 of record NC_137135.1, read on the forward strand.
TTTTAATTACACTTTTTTAAAATGAAATAAATAATTTTGCGCTACTGCTTCCTACCGATTGAGCCAAAGTAAGCTCAAAGTAAGCCCAAAGTAAGCCCAAAGTAAGCCCAAAGTAAGCCCACATGAGCCAATCGCGTTTCTCTGCTGTGGCTTACTTTTGACCAATCGCGTTTCTCTCCTGTGGCTTACTTTTGACCAATCGCGTTTCTCTCCTGTGGCTTACTTTTGACCAATCGGCGGCCGCTATTATTGTCATCTTTGCAACAGGTAAGGCTATTCTTCATTACTGTATAATCGTTCATTATTTATTCGTATACAGTGTGTATTTTGGGAAAATAAAACATGCCAATATAGCTAGCTAGCATGTATAGCACACGTTTTCTTAAGTACCTGTGAACCTGTAACTTTTCCCATGATAAATACAGTAAAAAACATGTCACTACTGTCAAGTTAATTAGCCGGCCGCTAATTAAGCTATACCCTCCTGAGACCAATTTTATTTATTTTTTTGTTAATTTAGCATTTTTTGTGTCATTACATTATTTTGAGCATAAGAACATTTATTACAAAAACCTTGTTTTTTTTTTTTTATAATGTTTTATTCATATGTTATACTATGTCCTCTGTAGAGGACACCAGGACTTATTATTATGATTATTATTTTATTTAAAAAGACATGAATAGGCAAAAACAATGTTTTTTTTTTAAATCACCAATAATTTTTCAGGTTTCAGGATTTGATATAGGCCTACCAAACTTTGTATAAAGATGATTCTCAACTATGTTATAAAAGATATACCAAAACGATTTGATATACCATTTTACGTTTTAGATCTGTTTGATGATCATATTTTTATGAATTATTATCATAAACGCGTGCCTTTACGTTATATTGTGTGCTTCCTAGTAATCTCTGCCACAAAAGCTAAACAAAACAAAACGATTTATGCATGGCATGATACCAGCAAGATTGTAAGAAGTGTTTTTTTTTTCTTCTTATTAATAAGTTCATCACACTATTTTATGTATAAAATAATAGAGTTACGTCCCGCCTAAAAATATGCGGGTGTATTTTGGGCGGGCTTGATGCTGTCAAGATACTGTGGGTAGTACAACATAGCTAAATATGATAAGATTGTACATATTTTAATAGGGCTGTCAAACGATTAACCGCGATTAATCGCATCCAAAATAAAAGTTTGTTTTTACATATATAATATGTAAAATATAATATATGTGTGTGTACGGTGTATAATTATTTTCTATATATAAATACACACACATGCATGTATATATTTAAGAAATATTTGCATGTATATACTGTGTATATATATTTATATTATATATAATTTATATTATATATAAATATTTTATATATAAATAACACATTTTTCTTAAATATATATGCATGTGTGTGTATTTATATATAGAAAATAATTATACTCCATACACACACATATATTATGTAAACACAAACTTTTATTTTGGATGCGATTAATCGCGATTAATCGTTTGACAGCCCTAATTTTAATATGAATCAATGCTACTACAATTACTTAGCGACTCCAGGGCAGCAGTGAATGATTTGTAAATGAATTAAGCCCATTGTAAGTTCATTGAATGCTGAAAGGTTTTATAAATCCAGTGTTTCAATTATTAAATGATTTACAGTCATATAGGCAAGGCTAGTCAAAACAAGTTTATTTGTAGAGCACAATTTGTACACAAGGCAGTTCAAAGTGATTCACAGTTGTATAAAATAACAATAATGCTGGTAAAATCAATTCATAAAACATATGATCATTAATTAATTACATTAAAACCAAATGGTGTAGTAAAATACTTTCAGTTGGAATATGACAGTTATGTAACGTTCTGTTTATGCCTGTGTCCTTTCAGATTATGTATGCATACCCGGTTTTCCGAAAAACCTCTGAGGGTCGACTCCTCATGGGGCCAACTGAGGAGGCCAATAGGAGTGAGATTGCGGTGGCAGGGAGGGCCAGGTGTAAGGAGGAGGTCCTGGCTGAGGCCACTGCCTTTGTGAGGCAGAATGGAGGGAATCCTGGAGACCGGTTCCTGGTTCTGGCTCACTGCAAGATCCAGTTTGGGACACACCAGGGCCAGAGGTTCCTGTGGCTGCTGGAGAACTCACTGGGGTATGCCGTGTATCTGGTCAGCAGCATTTTGGAGGAGGAGGAGGAGGAGGAGGAGGAGGAGGAGGAGGAGGAGGAGGAGGAGGAGGAGGAGGAGGAGGAGGAGGGGGGGGGGGCAACCCGCTGTCGGCCAACAAACACCTGTTCCTCAGATACACCTCGCAGATCAGGGAGGTAGGCGAGGCTGTGGAGGTGTATCAGAAAAAACAGGCCATGCTGCAGGAGGCCCAGAGGACGGGAGACTCTGGATGTCTGATGGTGGAGTTTGGTGATTTTAAGGGTAGGTCAATGAAGGAGGTGTATGAGGACCCAAGCAAGGAGGCCCAGGCTCTCATCACCTACCTGAAGAAGGCAAAGGCCAGGCCCAACACCAACATGGCCCTTTTCAAAGCATACGTGCTGAAGAGGCAGGCTCCAGCCCACGTGCCCACCACCACTGTGCCCGCTGCATCTGCCCCCACTGTGTCTGTTCCTCCTCCACCTGCTGCCACTCAGAACAGGCCACTGCTGGCTACCAATGTGAAGGCCCTGTTGGCGCGGGGGAAGCATTTATCTGCTTCACATCTGGCACAAAAGATTTTGTCTCCAGCCAAACCCTGTAAGTGATTTGCAAGCTTTAAAATCATTACAGTATATATTATGCAGTATATATGTCTAACGAAAAATATAAATATAAGTTGGCCTGACCTCTAATATACAAACACAACTTTTCTCCACACAGATAGCCTATTACATGGCGCAATAAGGATTCTCTACATAAACAATCTTGTTTTAGTTAGACAGCTTTTTAATTCACAGGGCAGATTTTTTTTAGCCTAACTAGTATATACCTTGGGGAAAAGTATGGTCCTTCATAGCCTAAGTATCTCTAAATTCCTCGCGATTCCTATCTCCTTAAATATGTAATGAATTTGAACTATAAGGAACAGCAACTGTTATGCTACTTGGTAGTTACAATAATCACAAAGAGCATCTTCGTCAAATAATATTTGTTTTAATGACATTTTTTAAAAATGAAATAAATAATTGGAGGATGCGGGCATCGATCCCGCTACCTCTCGCATGCTAAGCGAGCGCTCTACCATCTGAGCTAATCCCCCTATAAGGACTGCAGTGACGGAGTGCTATCTGTGGGACACCTGATGGTTCATGTGGGTGTTACACTACAATAGTACCGGCGGAAGTGAGTAGAACGAGCGCGCGGCCTGTTTCGCATTGGCGAAAATGTCGAGCGGGGTGGGAAGTAAGTGTAATTTATTTCATAAATAGATTAACATTACAGTCTGAAACCAAAAGCACGTTGTAAATTGAATTATTAAGTATTTGATCATATGTGAGAAGAGCATCTAAAGCTCTTAATAACGCCGAGGTGAGCAATATAGTGGTTGCGCTAACGTTAATTGGTTTCATGATAACAAAGGCGATCTATGTTTACATTTTCAACACACATTTCTCTCTATTTTTGAACAAAATGTACTATTTTACGTTCTCTATATGTAATAATAAATGGTTCGTGTCGTTTTAAATAAGTCACTAAGGTCACACTACATGAGTGATTCGCCTTTCTTATTGTAAACAAATTTCCCCCTACACTTTTGTTATAAATTGAACTACAGCGAAATAAAACTCATCATTTGAACCCCTAACTGCCCCTGTAGAACACAAGATGCTGTCGCTGGGTCCGACTGAACCCTGGTCTATTCGGGAGAAACTCTGTCTCGCCTCCTCAGTGATGAGAAGCGGAGATCAGAACTGGTAAGAATAAATAATTAACACACATGATCATTGAACTGTAAAATTAAAGCGTGTTAAATAATTCAGAGCATTATCCTGTATCAGCCTTAATCAAACGTGGGGCTTTTACGTTTAGAAATGAGTGTGACAGTTATGTTAATTGTTATGATCAAGGCAATAAACAGAAATTGGAGGATGCGGGCATCGATCCCGCTACCTCTCGCATGCTAAGCGAGCGCTCTACCATCTGAGCTAATCCCCCTCTGTGGGACATGGAGGTGACAGCTGGACTGAGCGGGGGATCTGGGGAGGCACCCAAAATAATCTCATTGACTGTTATTTGTACTAAATTACACATTTGCATATTTCTGAAATAGAATTACTTTAAAATAAATTAGTGATATTTTTCCTAATTTCAAATGATAAATTGTATATGATCATTTATAACTTAATTGATCATGTTTTAACAATATATATTTATATATTAGTTTAAAGGTATAGTGGAGGATCTTTCCGAATTTTAGATAAGACCCGCCCTCTCCACTTTTTGATTGATTTACCAGAATGATTGACAATTAGGAGGACCAATAGTATAGGTGATCCACCCGGAAGTAAAAAATCCTCCATTATACCTTTAACATAAGCAATGTAGCTTATTGTGGACCTCTTGTGGAAAAAAAAAGTGATGCTTGATATGTGATGTCATGATATTTCATGACTTTAGCCACTAGATGGCCTTGTAGCTCTATATGAGCTGTTCCGCTGGGTGCTAAAGTCATTTCTCTTCCGTGTGCATTCAGATACACATGTAAACATTATAAAATACTTTTGGTAAAGTTTGAGCATTTTTAGGTTTTTCTATGTGTACTGAAGCATTCCTTACATCAAATTGAAAGGATTTACTTTTTTTTTTAAACTCCTCGAATCCATTCAAATTTGTGTATTTGTGGTTCAAGTGCGACAAAAGACCTAGGGTCTTGGACCCCTCTGATGAACACTCAAACAAAGAGTTTCAGCTCAAAATGACCCGAGGGAAGGATGAGGATAATGTTTTACTGTTGAATGTGTCCGATACACTGTTATATTTTTGTCAGGGTGTCTGTAAGCAGAGCCATCAAGCCCTTCTCAGAGTCTGGGCGACCCCCTGACTGGTTCTCCCAGAAGGTAATTCATATTATTGATTATATCCATATTAGTGATCTGCTGAATGAATCATGTTTTAACATGTCAATATGACCTCTGCAGCATTGTGCCTCCCAATATTCTGAGCTGCTGGAAACCACAGAGGCCCCAAAGTAAGTGATTCTCTCTCTCTTTCTCAAAACATCTGCGCTGAACATCTTTACTAAATCTTGCCATTGTTCTTGCAAAACCCAAGAGTTAAAGTCCTCAAACCATCTGGTCTGTGTATACAATGAAAAAGAATAATCAGCAAAGAAGATGTACTTTATATTTGTGCATAGAAAGCGGTAAATACGTGGAGAATGATTTTATGGCTTCTCACAGACTTTGTGCAATTAGACTTCACACTATTATTTTAGCCAGTATCATTGGCAACCAAAACCATCTAATTCCCATCATTCACAAGTTCATTGGCAAGTTTGGCATGTGCTCTCCTTGCAGACGTAAGCGGGGTGAGAAAGGAGAGGTGGTTGAGACCATTGAGGACGTGATCGTCCGGAGATTGACGGCAGAAAGAATCGAGGAACTCAAGAGGCTGATCAAAGACACACAGGAGAAGTACAGGTACGTCTCCTCCTCCTTCTCCCTCTCACTGTCTATATCTGACACTCACATGTGATAAATGTATTCTGTACCTTCAGGAAACTGAAGAAAGAGGTGGATTTAATCCAGGCAGGTCATATGGACACTAAACTGGAGGAGCTGTGGGCAGAGATAGAGCTGTAAGACAATTCTGCACTGTTTCCACATTTGTGCTGTCATTTCATCCTCTTTATGCTAAGAATTAGCCTTTAATTTTCTGAAATGTCTTCTCTTGTTGAAATGTAATTTAATAAACATTGTCATATTATGTTAGCGATATCAGAGATGTTCAGAAATTATCAGAGATTGTATAAAGATTATTTTTATGAAATGAATGCACTATATTTCATTTCAACAATATTTTTCAATACTATTTTGAGAGTTTTTCATGGAATTAAACAATATTCACCTCTAAATTATGCAAAATTTATGTCTATATATTAAGATAAAAAATTTGGTATTATATATTTATATATATATATATATTATATTATATATTATACATACATATTTATTTATTTATTTGGACATTGTCAGTGACTACTTTTTGTCAAAGTTTAGATTTTGTTTTGTTTGAAATGTTGATTTGAAGTTATGTTGGTTTAATGCTTTAATCGCGATTAATCAGATCTAATATGAACGTTTTTGTATATATATATATATATATATACATACACGTTTACTCACACACATATACTTTAGATCGTTAGATATTAATCGATTTGACAGCACATAGAGAAAGCATTTTGTTACCCATAATCTAATTCAAGCATCAAAATTTAATACATATGTGCATTGTGTGTGGGATAATGGGATTGTGTGTGTTTTCATGCTTGTCAGAAAAAAGAAGCAGGAAGAGGAGGAGGCGGAGCAGAAGAAGAGGGCAACTGAGGCGGCCTATCAGGGTGAGATTTACATTCACTCAGCACTTTTAAAAGTTAATGCCTTCACACAAAAAAGTTATTTTGAATTATATTAGTTTAGCGGTTCAACATATTGCTAATGTATTTTCAAATAATATTAGTTCAACATGGAGCTTATTGCAGATATATTACATTTTTAATACTAAGAAAGTTAAGTTATTACTTTGGCTTATTGCTGCCAGTGAAATATTGTTTATTTTGCAGAATTATTTTTATTTCTCTTTCTCTCCAGTTCGTCAGGCAGCTAAAAACACTCCAAAGAGAGTCCCCAGCGTGACGGTACGTTCTCCACCCGATGCTAGCTCTCCCAGCATGGAAGTCTCTCAGCCAGACACATCGCAGCCAATGACGGAGGAATCCTGTGCCGTTCCCATGGTGAGTTCCTGCTCCTTTTTTATTAACCTTTTAACTTGAATCTGACTTAAAGGGGTCAAAATCATGATTTTTTTTGGTCTAGACTCAAGGAGTGACCGTCTTCATGCCTGTGTCAGAGGTCACGGGTTCAGGGCCTAAAGAGCCAGGTTTGGGCGCTCTAGTGGACGACTCCCCACAGAAGAAACACCTCGCTCCGAAAGCCACACCACCTCCCTCCCCGCTGCTGTCTGAACTGCTGAAGAAGGGCAGCCTCATCGCTGCCAGCTCTAGACTGGTGAGAGAGGGGTACTGTAAAGCACTCAAAGTTTAAGCCTTTGGATTTAAGATTTAAGAGGCATGTCACAGCAAACAGGCTTGCTTCTTTCATGTCCCAGGGCCATTTTCTATTTCTCAACCCTACTTTTATGTCTGAATCATATTGTCTTATAAATAAATTCAAGAAAGATTCCATGGTAATCAACATACTCTAATGTTCACAAAGGAAAGTTTCCTCTTCAGCCCATGTATTACTAACTAAACTGCAAACATTAACATTTAACAGCTTTACATTGTATTTGGATTTGTACTTTTGCTGCGTCTCGCACATGAGCAGCATGTTTTTTAAAATGCTGTGTAGTTAAAAGTAGTACAACTTTTAAAAACACACCTTGAGACGTTGCATTTTTCTTCTGCATAGACAGCCAGGTTTTATTAAAAGGCCATCTTGCTAATGATGAAATACATTTTTAATACAGTGGAAACTGTCACTTGCCACCAGTGTTATTTTAGTATTATTTATATACCATTGTAGTTTTTATTATTTTTAATGAGCTATTTTTGTTAATTTCAGTTTTCATTTTAGTTGTAGTTTAATTTTGTGCTTTCATAATTTGTATGATGCTTCTGTAAAAATACTTTTTTATTTTTATTTTTATAGTTTGAGTTTAATAACTAATTTCCAGTTAGTTATTTTTGTGCTTCAACATAAGCTTATTTCAGTTATTTGCCAAGAGTTTTTCATATAATATTTGTCATACAAAAATGTTTTTAATAGTTTGATAACATTTTTAATATTTTCATATTAACTCTGCGTACAGCTAATCTATGAAACCTTGACTCACATTAAAAGTGGAGAATGTGCCTGTAGATTTTGTGAATGGTTTGTCGTATTGTTCTGTGTGTGGGTTTGTCGGGCAGGTGGTTGAAGGAGATGTGGCCACAGGTTTGAGTAACGGATCTCATGTCGAGCTTCACACCTCTGCAACCGCTCTGCCTATTAATCAAGACATCACAGCAGGTAAACACGAAAACACACTTCTATCTGCTTGCTTTAAATGTACGTTTTAAATGTCCCTCTTCAACGTTTAACATTTTCTGTGTCAGTGAACAAACTGAATTTTAAGTTATTTTGACTGCGTCCTGTATGCAACTTTTAGATTTCATGCCCGTTGTATTGCATTATTACTGTGTAGTTTGAGTATTGTGAAAGTAGCTTTGGCTTTAGTGTGCGTGTTTGTAGCGCTATATGTGTGTGTGTCTCTGTGTCAGATGCTCCTACATTATCTCGTCTGTTGGAGAGCTCCACCCCAGCGCAGAAACCTGTCAGTGCTGATCCCCCTAAGTCCCCCACAGTGGTCCCGCCAGCCCCGGGCCACCTCTCTGTGCCTAAAACAGGTCTCTGATGTGATTTCCTCTCTTTAGCTCTCTCTCTGTAGGACAGTCAGTCTGTTTTTGCTCTGGCAATCTGTTTCCTGTTTGTGTCATGTGATGTGTTAGTTCATGCTATCATCCTCATCCAATCACAATTCACTCAGACAGTGCTGGACTTTTCTGATTATATTCTAGAATAAAAGGAAATACTGCAGAGTTGTTCTAGAACTGCAGGTCTAATATAGAACGTCAGAAGTATTTTTATACATTTATTTTTGAATTCCAGGTTTACAATAAAAAGTGAAATATTAAAACAACTTCTTTATTATTATTTAATGCATTATAAAATATAATTTATTCTTGTGATGCAAAGCTGCTTTTTTTTGCATCATTACTCCAGTCTTTAGTGAGACATGATCCTTTAGAAAGGATTTTTGATGAATAAAAAGTTCAAGAGAACAGCATTTGTTTGAAATAGAAATGTTTTGTAATATTATAAATGGCTTTACTGTCACACTTGATCCATTTAATATGTCTTTGCTGAATAAAAGGTTTTTTTTTTTTTTTTTTTAAACATTTTTACTGTCCCCAAAGTCCAAATTCAGCATTTAAAAACCTTGATGTGGTTTTTCAAATCACTTCTTCTTCAGAGCCCTCCATAAAAGAGATGAAGCATAGTAAGAGTGAGTGTGTTTGTTGGCACGCGCAGGAGCCGCAGCTGTCGCTGAAGGTTCTGGAGCAGAGGCGGTAATGGCAGGTTCGTCCACGCCAGCGGAGGTGGAGGGGAAAGAGACAGAGCTGGTGGAGGAGGACACAGTGGTGTCGGTGTCATACATGGCCCACGAACTGGACCTGGAGACTGTTGGAGACATCATTGCAATCATAGAGGAGAAGGTATGCAGGTTCACAAAAACATATACAACCACCTGTGTACAGTTGTGATGATGTGATTGGTTGCTACTTCATGTGGTTTTAATGCAAATCCCCTGTCCTTATTAACTGCTAGAAATGGTTGTAATAAACAAGCTGACAATTAAAAAAAAAAAAAAGAAAGAAAGAAAGTTAATAGTAATATAATTGAGACCATTCCAGTACTTATTTATTTTAATTATTAAATGGTTAGTTCACCCTAAAAGGAAAGTTATGTCATTAACTACTCACTCACATGTCATTCCAAACCCGTAAGACTTTCGCTCATCTTCGCTTCATTTTTAATGAAATCTGAGAGCTTTCTGTCCCTCCATTGACAGTCTACGCAACAACCACTTTCAAGCCCCAGAAAGCGAGTAAAGACATCATATAGTAATCCATGTGACTCCAGTGTTTTAATCTAAATTTTATGAAGTGACGTAAGTGCTTTGTTTCAGCAAAAAAACAACAACATAATTTACCACTTTATTTAAAAAATATTAATCTCCAACAAGGTCAAGGTTTCTCTGGTTTTCCCAGAGAAAACAGACCATCTCCTTTATGGTTAACTGCAAATGCAGAACGTGTAGAAACAAAATGTGACTACTAATTCTTATAATGTTTAATCAAAAACAGTAAATGAGTGTTAAAAGTATGTGTAATGAGTAATGCAAAAGTGACATATATGAAGGTTAGGAATGTTACGTTTAGGATTTAAACTTATAAATGTAACAAATTACTAGAGCTCTCCAACCCCACCAAGTGCTTTCATGGTTTCCTTCAAAACATTTTTTTTAAAAACTCTTCAAACAGAGAATAGTTGAAAAGCTCTTTCTTTCTATTGCCAAATCTGAAACAAAGTAATCAAATGACTCTGTCTCAGGTGGACGACCCTGTGGAGGCTCTGGACGCAGCCGCAGTGGAGGCGGCTCTCTCCCTCTGTGAGGATCCAGCGGTCGGGGGACACCCCCTCACCAGCCCCTGGGAGTCACAGTCTTTTAAGGCAGATGAACCGGAGCCCATCGTCCAGCAGAGCGCCGCCCCAGTGGTCACACAGAGCGACCCTGACCCTGCTGATGTGCAGGGAGAAATGGAGGTTCTGGAAGAGGAGGCTACAGAAACCGAAGCGGTCGATGGAGCGACAGGAGAAGCTGTGACGCCCGTCGCCCCTGACGCAGGGCAGAGCCAGGACTGTGAGGTTAAGATCGAGAGGGAAGGAGAGGGAGAAGGAGGGATGGAGGAAATGCAGCAGGAGATCAGATCCCCAAGTCCAGCTGTGAAGTGTGAGGTGGAGGACTGGGTTCAGCCAGAGACAGTGACGCCCTGTCTAGACTCAGAGGACAGCTCAGCCTCGGCGAAGGACACGAAGGTATCAGCAAAGCAGCACAAAATGAAAATGTTGTTTTCTTATACAGTTCCGTTTCAAAAGTTTGGGATCAGTAAGATTATTTATATATATATATATATATATATATATATATATAATACTATTATTCAAGAAGGATGCTTAAATTGATTGTTTATTTTTTTGTTGAACACAAAATGAGAAAATAGTTCATGCTCATCAAGTTTTTTTCAAATTTAAGGCCATTAAAAGTCTTGTATATGTTAAATGGTAGAAGAAAAGTCTTACTTATCATTTCAAGAGGTCTTAAATTTGGGGACAGACAAACAAGAATCACGGATTAATGGATTAATGTGACACGGTTGACCTCAAAAATTACAAAACACACCCCAAAAGTGGTCTATACAAAACATGTCTTATGAAGTCATTTGATAGTTTTATGTGAGTAAAAGACCAAAATGTAAGTTATAATTCACTGGTAATTGTACCTTTGGTTGCAACTCTCAAATATTTTACGCAATTGAATTTGTGCCCCATTCAGATATAGTCAAACCTGGTCGAAATGAGATAAATAGGCCATTTTGCAAAAAAATCTCCTGTTATCCGTGAAAGAAAGTGAGTTAAAGAATTAGGGTGAGGAAATAATGACAGATTTTTAATTTTTGAGTGAACTACTCCTTTAAAACAGCAAATCCCTAACTTCTTTGTCACTCGTACCCTTTTTGTTGTAATTTAACAACACCTTTGCATGTTCATGGTTCTCTCATGTCAGTTAATGGTAACATAACATGCTGATAAACAAATAATCTATTTAATCTTTTTTTTCTAGTAATTGTTTTATTTAGATTTTTTATATATTTACTTATTTTAATGTTTTTTTTACACTTCATCAACTCTTGAAACTGCTTTGAAAGAAAACAGTGAAACACTGTTCTAATAATTCATTACGTCTACTTTTTTTTTTGTTCTCTTTCACATGATGTAGGAGGTTAAAGAAGAGGATGGAGGTAGTGAGGTGGATGTGGATGAGGGGATGGAGATGAAAGAGTGTGGCGATGTGGACGGAGAGGGTGCGTATCTCTCGGAGGTTGATCCTCCTGCCAGTGAGAGTGAGGATGGATACGGCAGTCACTCCCAGCGCTACACTACTGCAGACTCCACTGCCAGCAGCCCTGCCTCATCACAGTTGTGAGTGTCTGAGTGCATGTTTGTGTGTTAGCATACACTGCTTTCTTTTTTATCTTTCACCTGCCTTTAACAATGTTCTCTCTCTCTCTCTCTCAGCTCAATGTGTAGTGAAGATCAAGAGGCCTTGCAGGCTCAGAAGATCTGGAAGAAAGCCATCATGCTGGTGTGGCGGGCAGCAGCCAATCACAGGTGAGCTTGGAATTCTTACTTAACACAGTTGCTGTTTTATGATAGCTAATGACCTTTAGATAGAAATGTGTTTGTGTAGTATGTGTGTATCATTTATGGTTTTGTGTTTCAGGTATGCAAGTGTGTTTCTGCAGCCTGTGTCTGATGACATCGCCCCTGGTTATCACAGCATTGTGCACAGGTACCAAGCTTAGACTGCTTTAAATATAAGAATCTCTCATTTTTTTGAGTAAGTAGGGCCTATGAAAACTTGAAAGGAATTCCGAAATCCAGTCATAAAAATGGAATTTATAGCATAATACCGAATGTCACTGAATGTGGCAAAATTTGGATGAATTAAGCGAAAGTATGTCTGTACAATTAATTAAATTGTGATATGGATGAGTGTCTGTGAATATCAATAATAAATTGTATTAAATCATAAATTTAAAAAACTGAATTAACTAAATCATAAACCTGAAAACTGAATTAACACAGAATTTCTATAAAAAAAATCAAACATTTCATAGAGCCCTATCATTGTAATGTTTATAAATTATTCAATTGTTAAAATATTATGAATTCAATTGATTAGACATGCTTTTGATTATTTAAATTTAATTAGACCATTAAAACAAAATCCAGAAAAATTAAAATGCAAAACATGGAAACTGGGAAAAATGTAACTGAATTTAGGGGGATTTCATCATGGAATCCCCCAAAAATGTTTTATAGAATCCAAAAGTATTTAAAATAAATAATAATCAATTATTAAATTGTTAAAATTGTATTAATTCAATTGATTAGACATGCTTTTTGATTATTTAAATTGAATTAAACCATTAAAACAAAATTCAGAAAAAATCAAATGGAAAACATGGAAATTGGGAAAAATTAAAAACATAATTGAGGACATTTTTTTTATAAAAATGGATTCATAATAGAATCCAGCAAAAATTTTAATGGAAAAAAGTTGATTCTAGAAAAAATAAAACAGAAATTTTTGAAAAAAATAAAATGCATTTCATAGGGCCCTAATTAAGGAGTTTTTCTATTGGCTCTATATAATAATATAATTTTAATTTTCTAATAATATCTCTGTATTTCCTGATTTCTCCACCTCCTCAGACCAATGGACCTGTCAGCCATCAAGAAGAACATTGAGTCTGGGCAGATCCGTACAACTGCGGAGTTCCAGCGTGACATCATGCTGATGTTCCAGAACGCAGTGATGTATAACAGCTCGGATCATGACGTCTACCACATGGCCCTGGAGATGCAGAGGGATGTTCTGGAACAGATACAGCAGTTCTTGGCTACTCAGCTGATCATGCAAACATCAGAATCAGGCATCAGCACCAAGAGCCTGCGTGGAAGGGAAGCCAACCGCAAACAAGACCCCAATGAGAAGGTTAGAGACACACATGGATAGACACACACACACACACAAACATGAGTGGAAACAAGACACTGTGGAGAAGGTTGGAGGAATAACAACACAAACACACAGTGAGCACCATAAGGAGACCCATCAATCACACTATGCTTTCAGCGCTAATTATTTGGCCAGTGACATTTAATAGTTTTTCAATGGCTTAACAAACTTATATTGATGCATTTCCTATTTAGTTTGTTGTTGGTGCATTAGAACATAAAAGGAACAGGTCCGTGTCACTATAGCTGGTCATTTCATGATATAAAAAATTAGAGCAGATCATTCAGTGAGACAAAAGAGAGCTCAAAGAAGCAGGAAGATCATTAGAATGTCTTTAAGACTGTTATTTTAGTATTATTTATATACAATATAGTTATTTAAATTTGCTTTTATTTAGAAATTTTCAGTTTTTATTTAATAAATACTGTATCTAATCTTTCAATTCTTGAAAGTTATTTTTAATAATTTTAGTTTTAGTCAACAATAACACTAGACTGTTGAGTGAAAAGCATGTGCAGTTATGAAGGAAAATTGCATCTCTAGAACAAATCAAGATCCAAGACTGGGTTTTTTTTTAGAGAGCAAGGCTAGAAGCTTCAAACGCCTCAAGGACAGGACATCAAAGTACATCAAAGAGTCTGTGGACATCTGAAGTGAAGTGTTGTGGACAGTGAAACGGTTTAGGAAGATCGAGAGTCAAAGAAAGGAAAGTGAAAATCAGCTTCCTGTGCGCCACAGCATGGAGCTTTATCTGGGAGGATGATGCTGTGGGGTTGGCTCTTATTTCTGTATCTGGTGAAGCAGCATGAATTCAAGTGTGTCCTGAAAACACAATTTTTACTTGGATAAAACCTTTTGCCTCCAACTATCGGTTGACAATGCCACCAAACATACGGTTCCTGCAACTTGACCTGATTTCAGTCCAAGCTGAGAAAGAATGAGAAAGCACAAACTGAAGCATCATCAGAAAATATAACTCATGATGTCTTTAGGCTGCAGACTTAATGGCCGTCAGTACACTCAGAATGGATTTGCGGCCATGAACTGCATATGACGTTGTTGTAATACTCACAGGTAATCTGCACAAATTGATTTTCTGGCTCTTAATGGGATGGCTGCGCTCAAATTGTCGTTTCAGCACTTTGTCCCTGAGCTAAGTTTTATTTAAAATCCAAAAATGCTGAAATGCAGGAAAAAGTGTCACTGTCCAAATACTTTCTGTATAAACTTGGATGGTGGATCTCACAAAACCTGTCAAAAACTTGTTCAGGTTATATTTTACCCCAAAACGAGAAGAATGAAATTAGAACCAGATTTTTAATTGTCATGAAAATGTCACAGACTTTTTTTTAGTCCCTTTGTCAAATGCATTCATAAATTTAGACACCTTCAATTTATTTTGTTACATGCTTTACATTACCACATATTATGACAATATAAGAACCAGATCTGTGATAAGAAAAAACTGAAATGTGAAAAAAAGGAGTCTGAATACTTTCTGAATGCACTTGACCGTTGATTTCGGACTAAAATCTGGCCGGATATGTTTTCGTGAGATTGATTCAGAAGCAATTTAGTTTCCACACACTCCACATAGATGAAACACTTTCTTATAGGAAAGGATTTATTTGTCCCTTACCCTCACTCACACACACAAGTGAACTGCTGAAGTCCCTGACAGTAAGGTTAGCGTTACTTGCACTAACACACAGTCTCGTATGTAGACCCTGAGTCCTGCACACAAAGACCCTCATTTAGAGCCAGAACCACCTGCCAGAAGGAAAAGGAACAACTCCAAACAAGAAACTAATGAGAAGGTCAGTGATGTACACACACAAACACACTCACAGGTGAGAATCAAGGGCAATGACTACTGCACTACTAACCCATAATGAGACTTCTGCACAAATACTCCACGTGCATCCAAGGTTCTCTTCCAGGTTTCCTCACGGCACTGGATTTGTGGCTCTTGTTGTTCTGTAAAAGACTGAATCTATGGTTCTATCTATCCGTCCGTCTGTCTGTCTGTATATACACTACCGGTCAAAAGTTTGGAATAATCAAAAAAATTTAAAATGTTTTTGAAAGAACGAGGTTGCATTTTTTTTCATCAGAAATACAGTAAAACTGTAATATCATTACTATTTAAAATAACTGTTTTCTATTGTAATATATTTTAAAATGTAATTTATTCCTGCGATGCAATTCCAGTCTTCATAAGTGTCACATGACCCTTCAGAAATCATTCTAATATGATGATTTGCTGCTCAAGAAACATTTCTCATTATTATCAATGTTGAAAACTGTTGCGCCACTTAATATTTTTGTAGATTGTATTCTTTGATGAATATAAAGTTAATTTATTTGGATAGAAATCTTTTGTAACTTTGTTATAAATGTCTTTACTTTTGCTGAATACGTGTTAATTCATTTTGAAAAATCTTACTGACCCCAAACTTTGGAACGATAGTGTATATCATCTTGTGTGATTATGAACTTGTATTGTAAATACAACTTGATTATTGTAAACAATTTATTTGTGTATGAGGTGTAAGGGTTGGGTTAAACAGTCTTTTGGTGTCATCTGTTGTTGAATCTGTGTGCCATTTTTATTTTTTAACACACCAGACCAAAGTTAAGTGAAAGTTGTTTTGTTTTTTTTTTGTTTTTTGCATGGTTTGTTCAGTGATGCTTTCACACTGAGTTGTGTGATCAAGATCATTCAAATGACTGGACGCTCATTTCATCACCATCTTTTTGAGTTTATGTTGGAGTGCTGCGGTCGTCATGGAAACAGTTACAACACACTCTCACTTACATGAACACCTCATGTCTTCATCCGGCTAACACACACATAGACACAACTCTGTTACTCATCAACCCCACAGATCCTCCCTTTAGTATCTCCAGTTTTGGATTCTCCTTTTTCCATCTTTATTTCATTTAATCCTCCTTTTCTTTCTCATCTGTGTGTGCCTTGTATGTAAAGAAGCTTTCCAGGGTGACCAGATGACCATGATAGAAAACTGCTCCGTTTTTCAACGTGTTTTATATGCAAGAGACTCTAGTTCAAAACCAGTGTGAAAGTCTTTTTGCTTGAATTCACAACCATCTGAAAACAAAATCCATCAGAAAACTGGATTCGTGGATTCGGTTTTGTTGACCTGAATTCATCATAAGATGTTTTTAAGATGACTGGCAATGTGAAAGATTTATCAGATTCCCAAAAGTGAGTCTGCTAAATCACCTTTATTTATAAAGCACTTTATACAATACAGATTGTTTCAAAGCAGCTTCACAGTAATCAACAGAAAAAAAATATCAATGATGCAAACTTCATCAAAAATGAGACTACTGTAAAGCAATCATTATTCAGCTCAATTCAGTTCAATGTTGATTCAGTTCAGTTCAGTGAGTGGCATCGGTGTTGCTAAATGAATTAATCATGAACCAAAGTCGAATCGGCTATAAAGCAGAAAACTGCATAAATAAAAATGAATAATTAATATCATGAGTAGGTTTGTTGTTATAAGCGATTAAATCAAAAATGTTAGAACAATAACATAAGAGCATCTATTTCTACTTAAAACTAATGTCAATCATTTTGCTCATGCATGACAGATGTGTTCAACTTATCTCTTCATATTATGAAAGGAAAGCAACAGATGATTTCCCATACACTTGTCATTTAAGGCTAGATTGAATCACTGTAGTATCAGCATACGCATGTTTATTAATCACAATCAAACTAAGATTAAAAGTCAAGTCACCTTTATTTATATAGTGCTTTATATAATACAGATTAGTTTCAAACGAACAAACACAGTGTGATTATGATTCAGGCTGCATCACACTGTTTATTTTGGGAATTGGTATGTTTTGTCAGGGCATGAAGAAATATGAAGCCGAGTATCATCAGCGTATAAGTGAAAACTAATGCCATGCTTCCTAATGATATCTCCCAAGGGTAGCATGTAGAGGATGAAAAGCAACGGTCCTAGTACTGAGCCTTGCGGTTCTCCATACTGAACTTCAGAATGATCAAAATTACACCTCTTTCTTTACTGCTAAAACTAATTACATCCTGAATAGAATTCCCTCAAGATACGGGACTCGTAAAACGTCTGGTCATTCTGGTCCCTTTGCACATCTCTGATGTTTTCCGTCTCATGATCAGGGATTTAGATTAGTATACCTGCTGTATGCTCCCATAACACCTGCTTTTGCTCTGTTGTACATGTCTGTCTGTCTCTCTGTCTGTTTCTACGGTAGGTTTTAAATAGTGAACTCTCTTTTTCTCACTGTGCTGTTTGTCCTTCTACAGGACAGCCTCTCCATGGCCTCTCCTGCTTTCCTTCTCTCTCTCTTTGTAAGTATCCAGGCCGAAGATCACAAGATATTTCCCGTTCCCTCTAACCAAACACACACACACACACACACACATTTCATACTCTGACTCTGTTCTCTGATTGGTTAGATCTGATCGCTCGCTTCATGATTGAGCAGCATTTGCTCCCTGTTATGAACTCGTCCAGGTTTGTATGCTGAAAAGGGTTGTGAGCTCCATGATATATTCAGCCAAATAATCCATTAAAGGGGTGATGAACTGAGAAATCAAATTTTCCTTGAGCTTTTGACATATAAGAGATCATCATACTATAATAATATCCTGTAAGTTTCAGAACTGAAAACTACCTTGTTAGTCCAATAAAAGCTTTTATAGACATCAGGCTCAGCAAACGACTCGTTTTTCAAAGTGGGGAACAATGACGTCAAAGAGGATAAAACACCGCCTCCACAAAAGAAGATAAACGCCTACTTCAACACGGCCTGTTTAGCCCCGCCCACCGATTCGCCCAAACATGCTAAATAACATAGGACGACATGATAATTGCTACCGGATCGAGCTACTTCCAAGCAATAAACATGCTGTTTACTAAATATTGTGCAGTGCCTGTTTGTGGAAGAAGACAGTCTGCATAAGCTTCCTTCGGATTCCAGCATGGTTAAACTTTATTAAATCAGTCAATCACAATTTCCCGACGGATCTGCCAGCAACATGTAAGTAACCATGTGTATTCTAATGCCTGATCTGCGATCAGTGATTTCTGTGTAATTATTCAAGTTCAGATATTTCTCTTAAAATCGTTCAATACTGTTTATGCATCAGCGACTAAACGATCAACTTCACATAATTTCTCGTAGTATTATGAAAATAATCTTTTTTTAAACTGTTATTAAATTATATAGCCTACAGAAAGCGATCAAAGAACGATCCCTTTCGCCCAAGCTGTCAATCAAACAGCACAGCGCGAGCCGCGAGAGCTTATCTGGACACTTACCAAACTCGTGATGAAATAATGACACTGTTACACTACACAACGAAGCTCTTACTGTGTACTCACATCGTGTTTGCATTGTGATTTGGTGTAAGCATTTGTGAGAGTGCAAAAATTGCGTTGCAATGATAAGATCTTTATTCACGCGATCAACAGACTGTCTGTCATCTGCTCAGTCAGTGCTCATCATGCTGCAACCTTTCATGTGATGGAATAGATTTAAATATAATGCTTTAAACGATACTTTTCACGATTTGTTAATCTCGATAGCTGTATTAGTAAAAACGTAGTACAAGTTTTCGA
The DNA here is from genome assembly GCF_949319135.1 of Squalius cephalus. Classification (NCBI taxonomy): domain Eukaryota; kingdom Metazoa; phylum Chordata; class Actinopteri; order Cypriniformes; family Leuciscidae; genus Squalius; species Squalius cephalus. Next base: position 31,335,379 of record NC_137135.1, read on the forward strand.
GAGAGTTCCTGTAATACTAGCTATTTCATTGCAAGCATGTCAGCCTATCACAGCAGTGGGCGTTTGCACTGCAGTCTCACAGCAGACACGCCCCTTAAAACAGAGCGTTCAAATCTGAGGCAGAAATCAGGCTTGGAAAAATGGCTTTTATTTATAAATTATGACAATTTTTTATGTAAAAATCATACTAACATTATAAGGGCACCCCAGGCAACATTATAAAATAATAAAACAATCCAGTTCATGACCCCTTTAAAAATGAGTATTGTCATTATTTATTCACCCTAATGTTGGTTCCAATTCAGCTTTGACATCACAGGAATAAATTACATTTATAAATATATTACAATTGAAAACAGCTATTAATATTGTGAAACATTTCTGTTTTCACTGTATCTTTGATCAAATAATTGCAGCCTCGGTAAGCATTAAAAAATATGTGTGTGTGTTTGTGTGCCGATTTGGAATAACATGAGGATGAATAAATAATGCACATTTTTCCTTCAAATGTTTTGGATTGCTTTTTCCTTTTTTTTTTTATTTCTCTTCAAGAAACTTCAACTCTTCAGTGAGCAACTCACTTTTGACTATTAACACATTCACTCTTTCTTTACTATGAACATTTTTTTTATGCTGTTTTACTGTTGTTTAGCTGTTATGTTGTTTCAGCTTGTAGTCTGCAATTTCCTAACTATGTGTTGCAGCACTTCCGAAGTCACTGTCTCTTTAAGATGAATATCTCATGTTCTAGTAACACACACACACACACACACACTTCCTGTTCTCAGGTAATAGCTAGTTAGTTTGGGTCTGGTGTGTTAGGGCAGTGGATGACAGGCATTGGCTCACATCTTTCCTGCTTCTCTACTCTTCCAGGACGGAGGCACTAGAGGACGCCGCAGTGCCATTGAGGCCGACATGAAGATGAAAAAGTGAACTGAGTTGTTTCACTGCAGCTGTCACGGAAGTTCAATAGGCTTTATTTCCCTGTTTCTTTAAGAAGTTCTGGCTACGTTTAGTTACTCAATGCCTGGGTGGTTTGATTCAGCAGTTCAACACAGTCTAATTACAGCTGGACATAAAGGACAAGAAAAGAAGAGACTTTTTAAGGGCTCGACCCTCCTTTCACCTTCAGTCCTAGACCTGAAGAACTGGTCCAGTGTGCTCTGATGGTAGACTCATGGGACAGGGCAAACTGACCATGTTTATTTGAAGTTAGAGGAGTTGGTTAAAAGTTTTTTGCTCGATTGTCACAAAAAGTGAGCCGTCATCACTGGTCTCTTCAGTTGAATGTACCACCATCATGACCACTAGATGGTTAGAAAGCAGAATGTCACTTTCTAGAGACAAGCCATTGTTCAAGACAAAGATTGCTATCGCCTTATCACTTTGGGATGATGTAAAACGCTGAGGAAAGAGCAATAAAATTATTATTTTTTCTTCTATAGGAATGAAGAAGGATCCTCGGTTTCTTTAAACTTGATTTTTCCCTAGTCAAGATCATTGATGCTTTGGTTTACAGTTTAAAGGCCTACTGTACTAGCTTCGTTCTTAAATAAGTGAGACTTAATTTGACATCTGTATGTTTAGAAAGAACATATAGTTTTGTACAGAGCCTTCGTGTACAGTGTTTTTGTATAGTGTCGTGAAATGTTTTAATAAAACATGAGAGTCTGCAAATAAACAAGATGTTCATGGGGTTATTTTAAGAATAATTTATTCCACTTGTGCTTTCAAACAAGAATACTGTTACAAACGCTTCACTGGGAGACAATACCAGCTTGTCCCGTTCGTTTCAAAGTCACACACACACAAAAAAAATAAAATAATCGATAACTATTAATGGCTTCAACATATATTTCCCTGAACATCGGTAACAGTAGTGAAGAATCTGCAGTCACAGTCATACAAACATGCCACTGATCGTATCACACATGCGCAGTCACCTGACAAATAATACAACTAGTTACAAAGTAGTGTTTGTTATTCGTTGATGAGCTTTTACAACATTATATAATCCCAGATTATACATGATTGTTCAAAAGTTTGAAGTCAGTACGATTTTTATACATTCAACACTTCTTTCATAACATTTTAAAAATCTTTCCGACCGCACACTTTTGAACGTTAGTGTATTGGGTTTCATGTTTTTATTTATTTGTATGTATATTAATGATCTTTTAAGCATCATATAATGCAATATTATGACAGCATAGCTGCTAGAAATGTCAGCTTCTTTAAGTTTTAAACATCATTCTGTAAACTCTGAAATATACTGATGTAACAGTGAGAAATAATGTGCAAAATGAACAGTTCCTAAAGTTGCCCTCGTCCTCTATATACCTCAGGCATTGCCTTCTCCTTATTTTACTCTTAATACCACAAGTCTAATAAAACTGAAGTACAGTAGGAGTGGCGGATGAGTAGAGCTTCCGTTTGATCAGCCGGTATTCCCGTCGGAGGCTCAAGATCTTCCCGGTCCCGAACAGGATCTTCAGCGGAGGCCATCCGCCCAGGTCAGGCTGCAGGACCACTGACACCTCGAAGGTCGGCGTGAGACTCTGATCGGGAATGACGGTGCCCAGCTTCAGTAGTGTGCCCTTGCTTTCCATGAACATGTGGATCAGTGCGCCCCGTATCCCACACGGCTCATCCGTGGATGAGCGCAGGATGTCTCCGGCCACGCGTGTGGTCATGTGCCTGGGCAGACGCAGCTCCTGACAGCGCAGACTCGCTCCTTTAGCGTCATAGAGGCACTTCTCTATGCGTTTGGACAGGTCGAGGTGAAGACACAAGTCTTCTCTTTCCTCCTCTTCCAAACTGCACTCAGATCCCAGACCTGTGAATGAGTAAATGGGAAGAATGTGTCAGGCTCAGCTGATCAGACAGAAACTTTACGCCTCAGCGGTTTGAGAGTGACCAATGGCTCATTAGATTAGGATCAGGAAACTAACACCGTCAGTCTGTACAGTGTCATCTGATGATCTAAGCTGTTGGACTTCAGCAGAATTAATATGTTGCAAGTTTGGAAAACTGGAACAATGTACATCCATGGTGTCATCAATAAAATAATCACGTTCTTTCAAATTGACCTTAATGAGAAATCTTAGGGCAGACAATTCTTAAAGTCTTGATACAGGAAAGCTTTTGAACGTTAAGATACATTTTTATACATTTTGTTGGTGCACTACAGGCTATATAAGTTGTCAATGTGAATATTCTGTTCATTGTATAGTAAAATAACAAAAAAATGGACAGGGTAACAAAAATGTCAACTGATAATGAAAGTCAGGTTGGGGCAAGTTGGTTGATGTGAATTATGCCATTCAAACTAAAAATAAAGCTTTTTTGTACACAAAGAAAATCACAATGATATAGCCTACATTACAATCTACTTTTCTGTAGATTTATACAATACAATATAATTAATATATTACGTAAATATTAGGTTTTAATATAATCAATATAGAATGTTGTAAAATATTACACTAATTTGAGGCCAATATATTGTAATAATTTTAAAAATATAAAAATAAATTAAATATAAACATATATAAAACACGAGACAACTTGCCTCAACCGTTTATCATTCAAAAAAGATCCTAATTTAACATTTTTAAACTAGACTATGACTATCTAAAGCCAACTAGGAAACCAAAACGGAGACGAAGCGTCTGTGACAACATGCCCCGCTCTCCCCCACAATAGATCGTTTTACATTTAATCATTTAGCAGACGCTTTTATCCAAATGAGGAGCGCAATAGAAGGATGAGATTCTTACTTGATAAGCTGTGTGCTTTCATGAGTCTGCCGCCGTGTTTGAGCTTGTGTCTGTCGGATCTGAAGCACTGTGGGAAGCTCAGGTCCTCTGGGCTTTCCTGCTCGTTTCTGACGGTCATCCCGTTACCGAGCACGAGAGCTTGGGTATAGACCATTTTAACGTGATTTCCTCCGAGTGTTTCCCCGAGAGCTCGCCCAACTCGTCAAATGAGTGTTTCTTTGTTCCTTCCATGAATGCGAGAGGTTGAAATGTGTGGCTCTGACCCGCAGTCTGTATTTATACTGAGCGCTGTTGTTGTTGCATCAGCTGAGGTTTGTGGGATGGGCGACATGACGAAACCCCGTGAGAGGTTGCTTTAGTTTAGTACATGCAATTGCAACCTAACCGGCTTCTTGCGTTTATACGTTTAGATTAGGTTTTATAGTATATTCAATTATATTTAGGCTATATATATAATATAAAGAACATTTCAGTGATCCCTAAAGAACATTTCAGTGATCAGTTCTTAAAAGAACCATTTTTTTCTTAGTGTGAAGAACATTTCAATAATCTTAAGAACCCTTTAAGGTTCTTCATGAAACAATAGATTGCAACAAAGAGTGTATTATATTATATTATATTATATTATATTATATTATATTATATTATATTATATTATATTATATTATATTATATTGTATTGTATTATATTATACATAAAAATAATTTTTTATTAAATGTTGTGTATTTATATTATGTAATGTTTATATTTTTAGATGCTGTGACTGATCACTATATCTTATTACAAAATTATATATATATATATATATATATATATATATATATATATATATATATATATATATATATATATTATAATTTCTTTTTATTATTATTCATTTACATGTAGTTTCTCAATTGACATAAGGCCATAAACATGTCTAAACTACTTTCATTTTAGCATAATAATTGTGGGTATATTATAGCAATGTTTGAGACACTTTGATGTTTGGAGTTACACACTGAAACAAAACAAAAATGATTATGCTAATGATGAAACAAAGACATTTAGAGTAAAGCTTAGCGACTTGTAAATGCACAGAAATGGCTTTATATCTTTGAATCATTGTGTCAGATGACTCAAATTGTTCTGACATAACACATGCAAAATGCTGGTGAACAGAAGAAGGATGTAGGCTTCTGTAAAAAAGAAAGTGATTCAGACAGTGTGAGATATTAGATTATGCACAGGTGAGACTCACATGACCAGAGAGACAAACAATGCAGCCAGTAAAATCCAGTTCTGTAGCCTGTCAAACAAGCACTCTTAAAGGGATAGTTCACAAAAAAATCTGTCATCATTAACAAGTGGTTCCAAAACTGTATGAATTTATTTCGTCTGCTGAACACAAAAGAAGATATTTCGAAAAATGGCGGTAACCAAACAATTGATGGGCCCCATTGACTTCTATAGTATTTTTTTCATGGAAGTCAATAGGGCCCATTAACTCTTTGGTTACCAACATTCTTCAAAATATATTTTTTTGTGTTCAGAAGAAAGAAAGTCATACAGGTTTGGAACAACTTGGGGGTGAGTAAATGATTACAAAATTTTCATTTTTGAGTGAACTATCCCTTTAAGAGCGAAATGCTCCTCATGACCCATAAAATATTTCTACACTCGTGCAATCCCTCTTTAAAATCGAAATATTTCTAAGATTTAAAATTTGATTTAATAAATGCAAACTACATTCAATTTACCTGCTTTTTAAAACTGCATTTGCTAAATGTAAAACTTTAAAATGAGTTTATTTTTCATGGCAAATCAGTTTGATTCTGAGTTTGATTTCATTCATTCCAAATGAAAATAGATGTGTGACTAAAGTCTGTCTGATTTGCTGATCTAGGAAGAGCTTTTACAGTCTTACTGGCATGTCTGAAATCATCAGCTTCTGTCTGTTTGCCGTCTGTCTGTCTCTGAGTCACGATGAGGGACTTTTCCTCGTGACCTCACCTTTGTTCTCTGTCATTAACCAACCGGTCGTCACACTGCACCACTGAAGAAATGAACTATCTTACGATATTATATTGAGGAAGTAGATGAGACTTCTTTAGAACCACCTTCGAGAAGTTACATGTAAATGAGGAAAGAAGAAGTGAACCACAGATCTGGTGTATGTATTCCTGAGTGGGCCAACAAGGAAGGAAGATTAAACTAATGAAAACCTTTGACCATGGAGGGTTTTCATAATGTGTTTGCATGTGCAAAATGTGATTGTGTGTCTTCACTGAATCAGCTGTTAGTAAAATACATTCATGTGACCTCAAATTAAGTCAACAATATATATTTAGCTTATTCCTTCTTTCCATTTCACGGCTCCTCAGCAAAGCAATGAGAGGAGCGTCAGATCAGTCTGTTGATTTTGATTTAAACTCATGATAGTTCATCCATCAGTGTCAAAGCAAAACCTGACGGATGTGTCTTCTCAATCAGCTGCTTAGATGGAGAGTATTGATTCATGGGAAAACCCTCAGTCTATATACTGAGAATATATTTTGTAGTAGGCTAAATATCACAATAATACATTATTACACCTAATAAAATCTCTGAATATCATTTAAGTGATTGTTTGAGGTGGAGATATCACAGTAATTGCCTAAAAGTCCACAGGTTCATCTGTTATTTAACTTGTTTTCATGAAAAGAAAGTATTTGACCGAGTAGAAGATCTATTGTATCTCAATGGGACCTTCCTGGTTAAATAAATAAATGCTTTTAATGTATAATGACTATATTTTTGTTACAGATCAATCAAAATATTTGAGAATGGAAACATTTTACTGATCAGTTTCAAGAACTACAATCAGTACTCTTTCCATAACAAAAACTTAAGAAATTGAATAAGTTAGACATGATTAACAATTGCGAGCAAAGTGAAAGTGAGGAAAGTCTCAAGCAAAGAGAGTAAATATTAAAATGAAGTATTATTTGTGTGATTTTGCATAAAAAAGAATATAGGAGGAAATCTGTTAGTGTTATGTTTGAATTTAGGGGCTTCAATAAATAAATATATTAAAACATATATATAATATAATAAATATAATACAATTATATATATATATATATATATATATATATATATATATATATATATATATATATATATATATATATATATATGTATTTTATATATATATATATATATATATATATGTATTTTATATATATATATATATAAACCTCTTAGTTTAACCTATTTTAATAATAATAATAATAATTATTATTATTTATTTAATATAACATTTTAAATACATTTTCACACATAATTCATTGGAAATCGATAGCAGTCTGAGTGTAATAAAAATGAATCAGTTTGTCAATCCACCAGTGAAATTACATCAGCTCAGCTGTTGAACCCTTTGTTGAACCCTGATGGACTAGTTTGCTCAGCTTCATTCACTTTAGTGGAAGGGCTTTATAGTGTCATTTCAAAAATGTTAAAATTAGCTATCAGCTGATCTGTGGATAAAAGTTAGATTAAAATATATTAGTCATAGACAAGCAGTGTAGTGATTTAGTCTGAATCTTCCCAGTGTTACGAATCACCTCCGTCACCATGACTTGTTTAAACGTGTTTCTCTCATTCAGTGTAATTGTTCTGCCACAGGACATGGAAAATAATGCAGCCAATCAGAAGAGAGCTGTTCACCGGAAGAGGCAAGGAATTTTCCAACAACATTGAGAGTAGTAATTTTCTTCAGTAACAAGGAAACACCTTTCATTGGAAATCTTACCATTTCTGTATAAGCAATAATTTATTTAAATTTCTTGTCAAATCTTTTTAGAGCTAATTTTAACATTTTGAAATGACACTCTATGAAGTCCTTCCACTAAAGTGAATGAAGCTGAGCAAACTAGTCCATCAGGGTTCAACAAAGGGTTCAACAGCTGAGCTGATGTAATTTCACTGGTGGATTGACAAACTGATTCATTTTTATTACACTCAGACTGCTATCGATTTCCAATGAATTATGTGTGAAAATGTTTTACTTTACCAAGTTTTGTAACATTCCAATTCTAAAAAAACGAACATAAAATTTTTCGGCCAATAATTATCGAACTACAAACTAAAACTAAAACCAAAAATAAAAAAAACATTTCCATTACTGAAATTAATTAAATGTTAATTTAAATAAAATATAAAAATATAATATGATACATATATATATATATATATATATATATATATATATATATATATATATATATATATATATATATATAATTTATTTATTTATTTTTTAAACCCTAAACTCACTTAACTTACTAAAACTTTAACTAAAATTAAAGTGAAAACAGAAAATCTAAAAAATAAAATCTAATTCAGAAAATATTAACAAAAACTATATCAATGATCCTAAAATAACACTGGTCTCAGGTGTGTGATTCTAGAGCAATTTATTAGCCATACTTGACCTGTAAAAGTGGCATGAGCACTATTGGGTGTGTTCTGTGTTGGCAGATATTTCTCACTGAAAGTGTCCATGAGAATTGCAAGAAAGGAAAGAGAGAAACTTATAAATAACAGCTGATTTAAAAAAATTATTTATTATTATTACATTACAAAGTCTAAATAATTACTGAACACAAGCAACCAAGAAATCGCGCAGAGCACGCATCTCCTGTTAATAACTTCTGCTAATAATCAGAGGTTTCCACTGGTTCCGATCTTAATGATTGAGGTAGGCTGAACATGAGGGTGGGTTCCCTGCTCATTTGGTCTTCTGGGAAAGTGGCAGACAGCGCACCCTTAAAACTCCTAATCTGACCCTCCTCTGGAACTGGATAGGCTTCCTGGATGGGGTCCATGTGAATCTCTCCGTCCTGCTGTTTCAGGTGCTGGATGATCTCTCTGGAGAGGTGATGAGGGTCACCTGTGTGCTCATCTGAAAAACAGATGTATCAAATCAGTTTTACGGACACTATAGGAGAATGCTGCAAGAATAACATCCAAATAAGCTTTTACGAAATAAACTCTAAAAGATTGTATTTTCAACATTTCCAGGACAAGACTTTTAGGCCTGGTTTCACAGATAGGGCTTAGATTAGGCTTTAGTTCAATTCGGGCATTTAAACGTGCCTTAGAAAAATCATTACTGGTGTGGATCTTGAGACAAAACAATGGCAGTGACCTATTTTAAAATATGCCAGTGCAAGTTGCTTTCAGTTAAAACAGCTCAAACATCAATTTTAGTCTAAGACTAGGCTTAAGTGTTGTCTGTGAAACCGGGCATTAAAGGCCTTGCTCATTTTATTGATCTGAATGGAATTGCTCACCGTCGAGCAGGATGAGCCGGTAACGGTTGCGGCACTCTAGAGAATTTTCCAGAATTTGGCTGAGGGTTCTGTAGAACAGCAAGACCTGCTGTTTTCGTTCTCTCTCTCCAAACCCTGCGCTGCTCTCCTGGGACATCAGATACAGCGTCCGCAGCGGTGTGGCATATTCCAGAACACAGCTAAAAGTCTAGGAATAGAAACACAGAGAGAAGGTAGGACCTTGCATTTATGTTCAGTGCCAGTACAGCTTTTAACCACAAGGAGATGCTGTTTTGACAGCTAAATGTTGTGTTGCCCTGCATGCCAATTTGCATATTATCTATCATTCTATCTATGCTATTTAAGTGCAGTTCATTGAAAACGTGTGACAGTAATACCTGAATGGTATGCTATTTATGTTAGATTTTATAAGTATCTTAATGTGTGCATGCATACTACACTATTAGAACACTATTCAAAAAAAAAAAAAAAAAATGACTAAATGTAAATGTAAATTAGAAGAGAAGGTCCATAAAGGGTTCTACCAGGTGTTTCATACCTTTTAGAGGTTCCCATCATCATTTTATGGATTTAGTTTTAATTAATTAATTAAGTTTCATTTCGTTTTTAATTTTAATTAAATGTTATGAATTAAGCAGCTTGTATACATACTTTATCTCCAGACAAATTTGAAATAACCTGTTAAACAAGAAAGTATTATGCAATCATTTAAGACATTTCTCCTTATTGAACCTTTTTTGCATAAAGTAGAACCCCATTAAACCTTTTTTAAGTGTAATCTAGCTAAAATTGCTAATCACTCTTGCAGATATTTTCCATTGGTGAGGAATCAATGCAAGATTAAACATAAGATTTCAAAGTTTTTTAATCTAGGAACAATTAATATTTGTCTTCAAAAGTTATTTCAAGCATTTAAGCAAAACTTTAGATTAAAACGTTTTCATAAACAGAAAATTAGAAACCAATTCATTTAAGTATGTGCAAACTTCTGTCTTAAAGGTGCAGTAAGCGATTTCTGAGAAACAACCTTAATATTTGAAATCAACCCAAACCAACACGCCCCTTGCTCTTCCCCCAAAATGCACAAACACACAATGCAAGAGTGGATGTCTCTTTAGCTGAAGCGAAGCAAAATAATGCTTTGTGAAAAAATAAAGCAAAGGAAATAAAACAAAAATGGAACATACAGTACACAAGAGTATCTACAAGCAAGAGTTGGTTGTTAGTTGCCAACAGCACACCAGCTCCAGACCAACAATGACACTCAAAACTGTCCTGTTACTACAGCTAACATTACAACAACATCATATCTTGGTTGTGTGAAACATAGCAAAACCGACATTGCAACCTCAAAATCAATGCAACCTCGTCGTCCGTTTTCAGTCCGTCCCACTTAAGCACGGGAAAGCTTTTCTAATGTTAACGTGGGATTGAAGCTCTGGCCTGATCATAACCCTTATTTCCAACAACCCATACCCTTATTTGATATTCCTCGGACCTTTTCTCTTTTGTAATGTTTCTCAGCCATCTTTCTTTCTACAGTCTTTCTTCAGTTCGAATCTCCCTCTTGCTCACTCTCTCTCCTCCCCCATCATGAGTGGACACGCCCCCTACTGCTTATTAGCTCACTCTCTCTCCTCCCCCATCATGAGTGGACACGCCCCCTACTGCTTATTGGCTCACTCTCTCTCTCCTCCCCCATCATGAGTGGACACGCCCCCTGCTGCTGATTGGCTCACTCTCTCTCTCCTCCCCCATCATGAGTGGACACGCCCCCTACTGCTTATTGGCTCACTCTCTCTCCTCCCCCATCATGAGTGGACACGCCCCCTACTGCTGATTGGCTACAAGTGTGTTGTGCTGCTTGGTCGGACCCACTTTCAACAGCGTTTCTCAAAAATTGCTTATTGCACCTTTAATACTGCTACTTGCTTTTGCTTATTGCTTATTGCAATTGCATACCACATGCTTAAAAGTATTTACTTTCTCAACAACAGAGAATTACAGACATGAAGCATATGCATAGCATGCAACATAGCTCTTCTCTCAATCAAAGTAAAACACCATTTTATGCTAGCTCTTCATATCATATTTTTGCTTTTTCTGAAAAAGTACAGGGCTTCTTCCAGTATCAAAGAACTAAAATGATCAGTAATTAGCATTATCCCACCTTATTGTTCTGGGTGATCTTGTAGACGCTGTTCTTGTAGCTACGTTTCCGCACACCTGCTATGTCCAACTCCAGTTCTGGAAGGTTCTCGTGGAAGACCACATTAGTGTCCTCCTCTTCAGGTTTGCTTGGGACCACGGCGTTGAGTGGCAGAAGGATATGTAGACGTGGAGAGCTCAGTCTCGCCCCCGTGGAGGAATATCGGCTGATTTTGTTTTGTAACTCTGCAAGTGAAAGAACATAAAAGGGAAATGAAAAGGGAGCAGAATCTCTCAAATGATCAAGTGGTTTTACAGGTTGGAGCTCAGGGTCGTCGTTTTGCATTCTCAAGTCATTACAAGCTTGTATGACCATCTATCTGCCATGCAATACACAACCAAACAATTATGAAGAATATTCACACTGCACATTTCCAAATGAAAGCATTAAGAGATCAGGGGCTGCCATGCTTCACAACCAAAAACACCACAATTCACTCATATTCACTAATATCATGATGTACGCACATACTAAACTAGCCTTGTTATGACCAAACGCAACGCATCATGTTTGAATATGTGGGCATGTGAATAATATTTGAGAGCTATGGCAAATTGAAAGATTTTCAAAGTAAAATGAGCTCTGTTAGTTAGTCAAAACTCATCGTATGCTTTCAGTAGACTTGGAATATTGTGCAAGAGTCATATGGAGAAATTGTATTGTAGTTTTTGTCCTTTTTTGAGATTCCCAGCTAACTGGAACTTTGGATAACGTTCTGGCAAGGTTCTCTCAAAGTTGTGAACAAACATTTTTCCAAATAGAATATATTTTCATGCACACATCACGGTGCATCATTACTGCCCTCTAGAGGTGTCAACAAGCAGTGGCTCACATGTGGACTGCAAATAAATGTACCTGGAAGGATCAATTTGAGGTAGCCGATATAGAAAGACCAGGCCAAACCATGAGCCACATTCATCTTCTTCACTTCACAGATTTCTGAGATCTCCACTGGAGTAGGGCCCTGCAAACACAGAAATATAAGAGAGCTGAAAATCAAACAGAGAGATCTGTTATTATTTGTTATTATTATTTTACTTGACTTGCACTACTTTTAATCGTCCATAGTAAAGCTGCAGTACTAACACATAGTTGTTGTAATGGCAATAAATTATCATTGAAATTGAGTGAGATGCTTGTGCATAGAGACAGGATTTTACTAAACAAAAATGAATTTATACAACACTTTGATAGGCTAAGTGTGCATCCCGTTGGCTAACTAAAGGTTATAAAAACACTTTATGACTGTCTCTTTGGCCAAATACAGAAAAATGTGTTATGTAAGTGTCAAGTGCAAAGTCTGGGTATTGAGTCAGGCCCGTATACTTGTGAAATCTGGTGATGGCCAATGTCTTTATATGACAGAAATGGCAGTGCGTGTAGAATGCTAGTATGCTATTTGTCTCTGATATCTGAATGTGATTATCTGATATTTTTGAAGATACTTATCAATCAATCAATCAAACTTTATTTATAAAGCACTTTAAAACGACCGAAGTAGACCAAAGTGCTGTACAGAAGAATATGCAAAAACAGAACACAACAATTCATAACTCATACAAAACATAAAATACAATCTAAAACAAATTAAGAAACAAAACATATGAAAAACAGCCAAACCATAATAAAATAAAATAAACAAAATGTCAACTTCTGGTGTTAAAGGACAAAGAAAAAAGATGGCCACTTATCTACTTGGCCACTTGAAAACCGTAGGCTAAATAAGAATCAGCTTTACCACATTTCATATTCCGTTGGCATCAAAGTAACTGAATCAGTTGAACAAATATATTGAATATCATAGCTAACAAAAATAAGTTCTAAGAGCGTTTTGCTAACATTCCCATTAAGTTATAGAAACGTTTAAAACGTCTTTTTTTGTGAATGTTAGAGAAAACATTAAAGGGCCCGACTATGCTTTTTTATTTTCAACTTTCTTTAGTGTGTAATGTTGCTGTTTGAGCATGAACAAGGTCTGCAAAGTTAAACACAAACTCCAAAGGGAGTTATAAATTCTCTATATCAGTGCGCACTGTTTCTGAACTCCCTGGCTGAATCTGAAATCGCCCCATAAACCCTCAATCACTATTCCCTACATTAGTCCACTAATACAGTTCACTTGAAGGAGTGAATGAAAACGAGTGAGCTAATTCAGACAGCCGTTGAACTTACATCGGCTGTAGGCTACACTCGTTATGGATAGATGCAACCAAGGATTGAATGAGTGCACTCAGTAACGTCCACTAGTCTCGGACACCACTACAAATGGCTGTCCCTTCAAATAATGCCCTATTTGAGGGTATTGGGGTCAATTTCGGATTCGGCCCCTCAATCACCATTGTAGTCTTGAGTTTTCTTCCAGGAACACGTCACAATATTCCTCATTAAATAATTCCCACCAAAGGAATTCGCAAAAAAAGGGGGGCGAGGCCTGGTTGAGTTGCATTAGCCTAGAGTGTTGAAACCATAGACTGTAAAAAAAAAAAGGATGGACGACGCCCCACGCATTCACCGTGAGAGACACGCATTTCAAACAGTTCAACCAGCATTACTCAACATGCACACACGCTGAGGAAGGGATAACTTGTCCTGCTATACAATTAATGGACGAGGCGCAGGCAAACGAAGGTAAGTTCTCTGCAGAGTTCATCTGCTGTCTCGAGATATGCCACCCACCAGCCAATAAGAAATTAGAATTAGTTGTTTCCGGGAAAATTACATGTTCCCGCTGCACGTTCGTTCACTTACTAGGCAACATGGAACAGATAGACTATGCTTATTTAACTTTTTAGTGTTAAATAAAAAGTACCCTCGTCAGATGAAATCCTGCAGGTGTCAGTGCGGATTTCTAGTGCATTTACTTGAACTTCTTAGGTAATATCTATGTTTTTGACCCATTTGAGAGGCAGACAAAATCAGAATTTAAAATGGACTGAATAAAGCTCTCTACGAAGTACGAACTTGACGTGTGATGCCGCGATGACATCTCACGACGCATGAATCACTGTCGCAGGCTCAGAGCAATATTGTAAGTTGCATAATATATTTTTTACTAGCAGAATAATACAGCATCACGATACACATAGTCTCAATTTTAGTTATGTCTTTTAACTATTATAGTATTTCGAAGGGCAAAAACATGAACTTTAACTAATGGCTTTAATTCTTCAAGTCAGCTGTCACTTTAGCGCAAGGCAAGTATATAGCATTAGCTCCTTAGCCTGAGCTAACTCCATCATGTTGAGCTAGGTGGGCGTGGTTTCAGCAACCAGGACCTCAGCTCCTCCCACGTCCCGCCTCTTTGCCCATTTTCAGTTATCCGGGAGTGACGCATGGTGACGTGCAGCCAAGATGGCGACGGCCGGCTCCGCCCACTTTAGGCTTCAAAAACACTCTTCAGAAACCTACGGTTGACGTCATGGACACTATGTCCATATTTTTTACTGTCTATGGTTGAAACTCGCAGTTAAGGGGCGTGATATTTCCGAAACACGCTGGAAGTGGTTGACCAATCACAGCACACTGGTCCAGCCAACCAATCAGAGCTCATTGCTCTTTTCAGAAGGCGGGGCTCCATAGAGACAGGAACTAAACAGAGCTTTACTGACAGACTGGGAAGAGAGGTGCTGCAACAATATGAAATGCCTGAAAAATAATGTTTATTTTTTTTAATTCAAGCATGAAAACCTATTCTAGTAGACCCAAGGGCATAATAGGTCTTCTTTAAAGTCCCCCTGCCCTTTTGTCAATAATTTTATCCCTTTAAACTCATCTTTGATCACCCAAATTACATATTTAAAAAATCTTCATGCCTTAAAATATCTTGAATGTAACTCTACACCCTTGCCTCATTTAGTATACGCGGTTCTATGAATATACAAATTAGCCCCGCCTCCACTCACTCACAGCAGCTCAGAGATCCACTCATTTATGATCACGTTGACCTGATTGGTTACAAGGTAGTTTGTGACGTCAGAAACACCAGCGATTTCAAACCACATTTTTGACACGGTCTTTGGTTCACTGCAGTTTTAAGAAAAAAATACTCAGCAATGGTGCTGACTTATGACTTTGCATGGCTTGTCTTAAATAATATTAAAAGCTTGATTTTTCACCACAGTGGGACTTTAAGTGAATATTTTCTTGAATGTTTTATGAAAACATTAGCTATTTTTTTATGTTCTCTGAACCATCTGAAAAAAGTAGTATATAGGCTAAGTAACATCTAAAGAACATTAGATGAATATCCAACTATGTTTCAGAAAAACATTCCATGAATGATGTATAAATTAAAAAAATTGTTTGATAACCTTAATAAAGACCAGATAACTATGAATGGATACTGTGCATGGAATTTTTAATTAATCATAACTAACATTTATTTTTCTTTCAGGAATAAAATTTATATGCTTTTGAAACCAAATGTTCCCAAAATCTTTGGCAGAAGTCAGTGTGTGTCTGAATCATGAGGAAATGAAGCTCAAGATGTCTAAATATATAAACGCATGACTGAGCCACAAAGTGAAGTAATCAAGAAATCAGGATTTGATTTGACCTACTAACAGAAGGGTTTGCTGAATTATACGTAATGAAGAACCAATCATATTGGAGAAAAATGATGTAATGACTCATGTAACCTTTGCAATGCTCCTATAAAAACAGTATTCTTTTTGTTGGTCGGATTCTCTCTGAAATTGGTCTGAGATGATTATAGCATATTCAAAGGCATAGTCTGGAGTCTGCCTGGTTAGTGCTGCGTAGTAAATATTACCAATAAATATTATTGGACATCGATCAGAAGATGTTTAGAGTCGTCGATTAGGAGACGAGGTAAACTAAGTCAGGTGTGCAGGGGAAAAATCTACAACAATTCTCAGAAATATTTTTGATTTGGACATTGATATTGTTCTCCTGGCATGGATGGGATAAATCTTACCAGCACCCCCAGGCTGTTGAGCAGCAGGTAAACGGCACACATGATGGCCATGATGCTCCACTGTTCGTGAGAGAATGAAACGCCACCCAACATTAGCATCAGGAATACTGCACACATTCCCAGAATGACACGTCCTTTAAAGCAGGCCTGGAAGATCTCATTTACTCTGCCGTGATACCTGGAAAAGAGCACATTTTCCTGAAACAATACAAAAAACACTTTCATACCAGACTGAATCTTATTCCATTGGTTTCAAACCTTTGCCTTGAATGGAAGAACCACTCCTCTGCAAACAAACACATACTGTGAATAAACGCTGCCACTGTGAGGCAAAAAGCGATCATTCCTGCTCTCTCCATGAACCTGTCAGCATCCAGCAGCCACACAAACACCAGTGTGAGAAGCCCCAGTCCAGCATCACACACCACCGGCAGCCTGCTGCGCGCTCTGGGGACGAGACCGTCCTCTCCAATCACACCAAACATCTGAACACATCACATTTACAGTTTAGACATATGTATGGCTTTCCCACTGTTGTGACATAATGTCCATAACACCCAGTAATTTTGCCCCTAAAGTTAGTGCACTTGTTTGCCAAGGAGATAACAGTATCAGCGCAGAGCTTGAGATAAATATGAGACAATTATGAATTTTTATATTTTTATAGTTTGTCATTTTCAACAAGCTGCAATTATTTTTTATTTTATTATTTTTTTATATTTAGAACTTCACTTATAATTAAATAGAGTAAAGGTTATGCGTATTTGCAGTGCTTTCCTGGGGAGGGCTATGAGCTCGGAATTTGGCCCGAACTCAAGAGTATTCTCCGCATCCCAAGTTGGAATATGAATACGGTAGTTAGAAGTGAGGAGATGGGGTGGTGGAGGAATGCTGGAAAACTGTCATGGGGTCTCTTATCTCGTTAATTGAGTTGATTAACTGAATGTGCTCCTCCAGTGTTAATTAGTTATCTGAACGTGCTCCTCCTGAACTTTGTTAATAAAACATATCTAAAATGAAATTAGCCTTAGCAGGACAAAGGAGTAGGCCATTTTTTTCCAAACTTTGTTAAAAATGTCATTTCATCAGTGTGAATTCACCTCGCAGAACCAAACATTCCAATCCAAACATTCCAAATCAACCAATCTGATTTGAGGGACAAGTTTACTGTTTATGGGCCCTATTTTAATAATCTGCGCAAGGTCTAAAGCGCACGGCACAAGTGCACTTAGGGCGTTTCCGAATCCACTTTTGCTAGTTTAACAATGGGAAAATGGTCAGCGCACACAGTGCATGGTCTAAAAGGGTTGCCCATATTCTCTTAATGAGTAATGGGTGTGTTTTGGGCGTAACGTGCAATAAACCAATCAAACCAATCCAACAAAATTGCCTGCAATTGAAACGGTAAGACTGTGTTTATATTGCTCTACTGTGTGTAACAAACAGCAGCTAACTGCTAATGCGGCTATTGTATGCTATTGCGTCTGTCACTAGACAAATAAACGAAAGACTCGAGGTGAAGTAATTATGTTCCCTGTAAAACGATTTTTGACTGCATTATAATGATTTCTTAATTCAGAATATGATCAAGATTGCGTTGGTGGATGTGTTCGGGGAATCTGCCAGTTAATAGTAACATTTAAAGCCCCTTAAATGAACGAAATGACTCGAAAAAAGATTTGTTCATTTTGATGAACGAGATCGAACAAGAGAGTCAATGGACACTGGTGGCTGGTGTTGCCAGATTGGGTGTTTTTCCGGCCAGGCCGGTTTACGGTGGGTTTTCGCCTGGAAGGCTTTATAGAAATCTGGCATCCTACTGAACGAAGTTAAACTGAGAGAGCGTGGCGTTCACAGACTCCAGAATGAACGAGTTCACAGTAACGTTCATCAGGCAGTAATGCGGTACGTTCAGTTCACGTTCGCCCCCAAAATATGAACGAGTTCATGAACTATCGTTCAATGAACGCGTTCAGGCACAACACTGGCGGGAGTATTAGCTTCGAGGTAAACATGGGGAATGGCTGCTAACGTTACTTTGCAAAAAACAAATGACTGAGATCATCATGAACTCGGCTATTGTATATTGATTGCCTAACGCTTATACACTGGCCGGGAAGCCGGTCGCGGCCAGGTCGGGTTCATTCACAACTTGCGCCATGATGTCATTCTGGAATGATATGCTAAAGCGTTACCTGCGGTGTCAACCCCCCTCCTTCCTGCAATCAATCAACACGCCCCTCATTTGCATTATTAAAATGACCGTCCACGACAGCCAAAATATCGCATCAGATCTCGCGAGACAATAATGCCTTCAGAAATAAGGGTCTGAGGAGCTCTGTGTTTTTTTTTTTTCCACTTTTCTTTTTTAGAAGGGCCTGAAAGACTATAATAGAGCGTGGGTATCCAAGGTAATACTAGGTTATGACTCCTTTAAAAGCCATTTGTGATCGCACCATGGCGGATTCGCTATTTACATAGTGAAATTTGCAAGCCAAAAAAACTAGACGCTTCTCTATTGAGGAAAAGGATCTGCTCGTGTGTGCGAGCAGACTATCTACAGGACAAAGTGTATGTGCGTTGTGGACCTATAGACACACATTACTAACACACTCTTTAAATAACAAAAAAAAAAATAATAATATTGCGCCATTGACTAGACCAGGTTTTTGTTGGCCAATGGTGCAGTCTATTTCAGTTGCCTCAAAATAGCCACGAGCCAACAATGCGCCTGAACACACCTCGGTTTCAGACCAGCTCACCCATGGGCGCGCAAATGGCCGCATTTGCTATTTAAACAACATGGCGCAGGACGTGAAAATGATAACTGCGTCGGACTGAACCTAGCAAAAAACACTTGCGTCGCGCCTGGTGTATGATAGGGGCCCCATGTCAAGTTCAGGCTTACAACCGGTCTTATTCACAAATCATTTCCCTCTGATTTTAGGGATCATTTATGGGTAGGGTTAGGTTTAGGGGTAGGGATAGGGTTAGGATTAAATTTTCAGACAGGAATGTTGTTCCAGGGTCAACCAAATATAATCGGACATACATTCACCACAGAATGCTTTTTAAAATGAATACATAATTTCCACCAGATGTGGTGGAAATGTTCATTATTTTCATAAAAATGATATGTGCATAACAGAATTCCCCTGTGACATGTTGGGTCATCCCTTAGGGTGGCCCCGCGATATAGACCGAGGTGGACCAGGAATGCAATTTCATGCACGGAGCCTCGGATACGGCCATGGATATGTGTATGTACTGTTTGACATTATATATGCTATTAGACTCCAGCTGAAAACTCCAGTCTTCTATATCTATTGTGTTGTTACATGAATATCAATATGAAATAATATGAATATCAATATGAAATTATATGAATATCAATATGAAATCACTTATTTTCAGTTCTGCATTGGTTCCTGTTTTGGACAATTTTTTTCATGCGTTTTGTACAGCTGTGCACGATAAACATGTGGATTTACTGGAATCGCAGGTTTTACGATAATGAATGCCACTCCTTATTCCACCACTAACGTCTCTAAAGCTTCATTTGGATACAGGTACTAGTTAGTGGAGCTCTTTATTTAGCCAAAAGACAAAACCACAAGCGGTAGAGATTCACAGCACCTGCTGAATTATTATTTTATTTCCAAATGTAACCACAGAAATTACTGTGACGCATACAAAGAATCATATACATATGAAACATTACAGCAACACGACAGTTTCATCACTGTTTATAGTACCAATTATGCTAAGGTTACTGTGTGCTTGCATGCATCCATACATTTTTCCAAGAAAAGGAAGAAATGCAAGTGAAACCAAAACAGCAAAGCACTGAAATACAGCTAAGCACAGCAGTGCAGTTCTCTATTCCCCTTTTTAAAATGTTTTGTTGTCATACCACCAGAGAGGTAAGTTAGCATATAAATGGAGACATTTGAATACAATATTAAAAGTAAAACTATATTGGGGAATTTAAACATATACAATGGTTCCCAAACATATTTAGACTCTTAAGCCATATAATGTATGAATGTCATTGGATCAGATCAAATATGTTACGTTAAGTATGCTTATGTCATCTTTTACCTATTATGCTGCTTGCTTTGATATTTCCCCCTTCAATACTATAGTCATACATTCAAAATTATAAGAAGGTTGATTATAAGACATTATAATACTTGTTCAAGCTTACCTTGAATTAGCTTTGATGGTGACCGGTTTTATTTGTGTTCTCTTTCTTCTGCTCTCTCTCTCTCTCTCTCTCTCTCTCTCTCTCTCTCTCTCTCTCTCTCTCTCTCTCTCTCTCTCTATTGGTTGGTACTGTCTTTTACTGTCACTGCCACACCTAATTTCTTTTTCTGACAACATTCAGTTTCACATTTAGTAAATGAATAATGCCCTTCTCCAATAAATCTTGGAGTTTTCTATAGGTTCTATATGTGCTTATGGCACAAATCTCTACAAATCTATGTTGCTCTCTGAATAAAAATTGAGGAGTATAGTAGGCTATACAATATAGAACATACCTGATGAAAATCTGGGACAAATCTACAAACCTTCAAATGTTTTAGGATTTATATAGGCTATAGGTCATTCTTATGAGACACTGAATCATTCATTCAGCTGATTCGTTCAAAAACACTGGTTCATTCAGGAACAAAATGAGTGACTGTCACTGACCTAATGAACGAATCACTGAATCGTTCATTCAATCTATTCGTTGGAAAACGAAACAAGGAATAAGTCAAGTGATAACTACTGTGTTTTGCATGTTGCAACAGTTCTGCTGTGTGTCACGGTTCATGGATCCGTGTGTTCATTTTCCATGTATGTCTGGTATGTTTGTGGGTAGTATGGAAGTAAAATAATGTCAAATGTTTTTGAAACAAAAAGCCTGTTGAATTGCACTACTTGAAAAAAAATAGGCATTGCATTAACCATGCTTGCATTTTAATGCATTGTATTTTTAGGGCTTGCATTTTTATGGGCTGAAATTCAACATGGTTGAATATTTAAGCTGTGAATATTTCAATTAAAAACATTTCAAACACATTTTTATTATTAAAAATTCAATAATCCATATTCACCTTTCATATTTCACTTCCAAAATATTCAAACTGTTTAAAAATACAACCTATAATATTCAACAGGCAATTTTCGGTCCATTTTATTTCACTTTGAAAATTCGCTTCCACAAATTCGGTGGTTCAAATTCGACAGAAAATATTACGTTGACATGAACTGCAGGAAGAGCAGTAGATTACCGAGATACTCTCCATCTGCTGTTACTCGATCTCACCAGCAGGTGGTGCAAAAGCGCGTGTTGTTGACGAAGACCAGCAACAGTTAGAGCAAGCCATTCATTCATAAAATGAAAATGATTATCTGTGTCAGTATATATGCGGAAAAGATGATAAAGACACAAAAGCTGTGTTTATGTTTCATTCAATAACTTCATTGTCACTTTCCCTGTGTAGCCTACATGTCATCAGCTTTCTCTACCTATGAACAGGATTATAATCGGTTTCCCTCAATACCTCACACTCGAGGATTCCCCTTCTGTCGGGACAAAACGCTTAACGTAGTTTATGGACTAATACAGTGATATAAAAGACCAAACTCGCACCTTATTGGGGATGTAGGCTGTAGGCTACTATATAGGCTCGATGGACTAAGAATATGAACGTAACGCGCAAAGTTTCATGCAGAGCGTTTCGTGATATACTGGCATAAAATCAACACTTTCTCTCTTCTCTTCTCTTCTCTTCTCTTCTCTTCTCTTCTCTTCTCTTCTCTTCTCTTCTCTTCTCTTCTCTTCTCTTCTCTTCTCTTCTCTTCTCTCTCTACAGTAGGCTATAGTATAGTATAGTAGGCTATGCCTACGTGTATTGCATTAGCTTAAACTGGGAAGAGATAGCACTTGCATATTGTTGTCCTCCTATTGTTAGTTTAACTGTAAATCGCTTTGGATAAAAGCGTCTGCTAAATAAATGACTAAATGTAGCCTAATAAATGTAAAATTGGCTTGACATTGGACATTCGCACATTTAGGGACCGTCTCAAAAGTTGCATAAAACACTGGCATACACGTTTCTAACTTCAATAGCAAACTTTAATTGAATAAATATAAAAAATCCAAAGGGTGCGCATTATGCCTGACACTACATGAACACTTTATAGTTGGTTTTTGACTGTAAGTCGTTCTATTCAAATGCTATTGAAGTTAGAAACGTGTAAAGTCGTATACACTTTAGAGACGGTCCCTAAATGTGCGAATGTCCAACGTCAAGCCAACTTTATGGGAAACGCTCAGCATTAAACGAGTTTGGTCTTTTATATCACTGTAATTAGTCCATTAAGCTATACGTTAAGCGTTTTATATGTCCAGCTGGTGAATCCTTAAGTATTGAGGGAAACCCTAATAGCTTGCATGCAGCACATCGCCACAATATAAAGTTAAGGCAACTAAACAACCAAGAGAAATATATGTCAACCTCAAAAATGTAATATTGGATCTGTATATCCGCATCGGGGAATAACATTATAATCTTGTTCACGGTAGAGAAAGATGCTTGTAGGCTACACAGGGAAAGTAACTGTGAAGACACTGAATTTAACATAAAACCGCCGTCATAATAATCACAAATACACTTGCATTGCTGTTAAATGAGTTTTATGAATGAATGGCTTGCTCTAACTGTTGCTCTGTCTTCGTCAACAACACGAGCTTTTGCACCACCTGCTGGTGAAGCCGACTAACAGCAGATGGAGAGTACGCTCGGTAATCTACTGCTCTTCCTGCAGTTCATGGATGTCAACGTAATATTTTCTGTCGAATTTGAACCACCGAATTTGTGGAAGCGAATTTTCAAAGCGAAATAAAATGGACCGAAAATTGCCTGTTGAATATTATAGGTTGTATTTTTAAACAGTTTGAATATTTTGGAAGTGAAATATGAAAGGTGAATATAGATTATTGAATTTTTAATAATGAAAATGTGTTTGAAATGTTTTTAATTGAAATATTCACAGCTTAAATATTCAACCATGTTGAATTTCAGCCCATAAAAATGCAAGCCCTAAAAATACAATGCATTAAAATGCAAGCATGGTTAATGCAATGCCTATTTTTTTTTTCAAGTAGTGCAATTCAACAGGCTTTTTGTTTCAAAAACATTTGACATTATTTTACTTCCATAGGGTAGCCTATGTGGGTGTGTCTATGGGCGCGTGTTCGTTGCCTAGTAACCACAGCTTGATCAGTCTAATCAGAATTCACAGCTGTAGCTTATGGCAAGCCGTTTTAGCTTAAATTGTACCCAGCGTTACACTCGTCGTAATTGCATTTTTACTAATAAGAATTCAATTAGAGAGCTCTACAATTCAATTCTTACTAGTAGCAATTACAATCAGAGAGCTCTCTAATTCAATTATTACTAGTAAGAATTACATTTACAGAGCTCTCTAATTCAATTATTACTAGTAAGAATTACATTTACAGAGCTCTCTAATTCAATTATTATTAGTAACAATTCAAATTAGAGAGCTCTACAATTCAATTATTACTAGTAGCAATTACAATTAGAGAGCTCTCTAATTTAATTTTTACTAAAAAAACGAATTAAAGATATGTATAATTGCAGAGCTCTGTAATTGAATTAAAGAGCTCTGCAATTGCATTCTTACTGGTAACAACTGAATTAGAGAGCTCTATAATTGGAATTCTTACTAGTAACAATTGTAGAGCTCCGTAATTAAAAATGAATGGAAGTCAATGGGAACATATGACTAGTAAAAATTAATTTGTAGAGCTCTAATTGTAATTGCTACTAGTAAGAAATTAATTGTAGAGCTCTCTAATTGAATTCTTACTAGTAAAAATGCAATTACGACGAGTAACGCTGTGTACAATTTAAGCTAAAACGGCTTGCCATAGTAGCTAGTCAGCTTCCTTTATCTAGCTGGCATGTGAATTGTGTGTTGTTGGTTCGTTATTCGCGTCTTGTTCTCTTTGCCAGCGCGCCTTGTTTTTCCTGACTAGTGTCCAGTCTACAAGGAATACCGGTAACACTTTAGAATACTGTTCCTTCATTAATGAATAACTACACAGGAACAAATGAGTAATGCATTAGTAACACTCTATTAACTACTATTAACTAACAAGAAACTCTGGTTAACGAATTAGTAAGTAATAGCGCTCAGTCGGATGTGGTAGTTCACTATTAGCTAATCAATAACTACTATTTTTCATACCTCACTGAAGACTATAAGAACTACTATATACAGGTTAATAAATATTTATAATGCACAATGTTTAATATAAAGTAATAGTAGCCCATTAGTAATGAATCAAGTGTTACTACATCATTCTAAAGGAACTACTAATAATTTGGATCAGTATTCTAAAGTGAAGATCATGATAACTACCTAATATTGACTGAAGTCATTGAAAGCTTTTAAGGCTTTTGTAAGGTTTTGGATAGTAATGAATCAAGTGTTACTACATCTTTCTAAAGGAACTACTAATAATTTGGATCAGTATTCTAAAGTGAAGATCATGGGAACACACTAGTAATGACTAAAGTGTTACCAAATCCATTGGAAGGAATTGCTATTCAAAATCTTACAAAAATCTCAAAAGCTTTCAATGACTTCAGCCAAAATTAGGTTGTTATCATGTTTTTCACTTTAGAATACTGATCCAAATAATTAGTAGTTCCTTTAGAATGATGTAGTAATACTTGAGTCATTACTAGTGGGTTACCATTACCTTTTATTATAAATTATGCATTATTCATGTTAATTATTAACCTGTAGATAGTAGTTCTCTGGGAGGTATGAAAAAAATAGTAGTTATTGATTAGCTAATAGTGAACTACTACATTCATCTGAGCGCTATTACTTACTAATTTGTTAATCAGAGTTTCTTGTTAGTTAATAGTAGTTACTAGAATGTTAATAATTCGTTACTCGTTTGTTCCTGTGTAATTATTCATTAATGAAGGAACAGTATTCTAAAGTGTTACCGGAATACCAGTCTAGAGTTTCGTCAACCAGCATCCTTGTCTGAGTTCCGCGCTGTGTTGGATCATCTGTCAAGAGTTTTATGGATCTTTTCTGACTTTCCTGAGTGCTGCTATCTCTGTCTTTTGCTGTCTCTAATAAACTGTTATTCGCACTTGAGACTCATCATTGTGACACTGTTTCTGCATGGCTTCATGTTCATGATTTCTGTTGGATGTGGCAAGTGATAAGTTATTACACTTCACAGAGGCTTTTTATATTCATAAAAATAATTATTATGTGTTATGTTTGTAGGCCTATAGTTTATGGAACTCAAGGCTGTTTCGTCAGAGCTGACTCATCTGAGACATGAGTCCGTGAAGGGCAGGGGACTTTTAATTTGGTCATCATTTTGCATTCTTTGTTGGCTTTATTTGTACTAATTAGCATTTGTTTGTGTTTGTACAAGAAACACTTTGTCCATCAAATATCATTCTAAATTACCATCTGTTGATCTCGTATGTGATGCTGCAACAGTTTTAGAGACATATGAACCATCTGTGTTTATGGACCTGCATGTGAATATTATAGTCTATACCTCCTGCTTTCAGCAATATCTTCCACTGGAGAGAGGGAAGATAAAATGAAGAAGTTTAGATTACCTGCTGTAACACATCACAAGCTCCTCAAGCACCTCATTGATCAATATAGACGTTTGACAACTATATACTGAGGCACGTTTCTTGATATCAGAAAGTACCGGGTGCTTGATTGTCTGGTATGGCTGAACTCATTATGCAACAGATGCCTAACTTTACAGGACATCTTCCACACGTGGTCTGAGGATTGCAAAATCAATTTGCAAAATTGCAAAATGATTACAAAATCATAGCTGACCCCAGTCACACATTCTGTTTAACAAACTGCCATCTGGCAGGCGGTACGGGAACTTTCAATCTAGAACCAGCAGATTGAAGAACCTGCAGGCCATCAGAACTCTTAACACACTGTAATCTTCTTCCTTGAGCTGTCTGTTCATGTACTATGACAGCAAATTTTTACTCCAGTTTTTTGCACTTCATATTTTGCACACAAACATTAGGTATCAAATACATATACTTTATGATAATTCCACTATTTACAAAGAACATTTGCACTTTAAAACATACACATACTATTATTATTTAATATACAAAGCAAACATACACACAGGCCTATTTTTTGTAATAATACACGTATATATACAGTACCGGTCAAAAGTTTGGAAACATTACTTTTTTTAATGTTTTTGAAAGAAGTATCTTATGCATTGAGAGTAATGGCTGATGAAAATTCAGCTTAGCAT
The DNA here is from genome assembly GCF_949319135.1 of Squalius cephalus. Lineage (NCBI taxonomy): Eukaryota > Metazoa > Chordata > Actinopteri > Cypriniformes > Leuciscidae > Squalius > Squalius cephalus. The sequence goes on from NC_137135.1 coordinate 31,361,985, forward strand.
CACAGAAATAAATGATGTTTTTAAGAATTAAAATAGAAAACCGTTATTTACAATCGTAATAATATTTCACAACATTACTGTTTTTTTCTGTATTTTTGATCAAATAAATGTTGCCTTGATGAGCATAAGAAACTTCTTTCAAAAACATTAAAAATAGTAATATCTGCTTAATTTGTTTGTGTTTTTTTCTCGTTTTGTACTGTTTACAAATAACATCTGCACTTTAAGGCATACTGTACACATACCACTCATTATTTAATATACAAAGCTATCTCTTTAAATTGTATTGTATTACATTGCACTGCTGTAGAATGCCTGAGCCTCACCCATTTCAATGTACAAACTGTCACTGACATTATACATGACTAAAAAACTTGAAAGTAAACCCATGATGCTGCAAAACATTTTGTTTTTGCTTGTTTTATAGCAGAACATGATGCTGATGTCCATGCTGATTTATAGTTTACTGCTATATGTGTTTAAAAGCTTTGAAAGGCTTATTAAAAAGTATGTATTGTGCCAAAAACTCAACATTTATTGGATCCTTTTCAATGTGCTTATCTGTCAAACAAGGGAGTGGATTGTGCAATCATTGTTGCATATTGCTTACTCGCATCTTGAAGGTTCAAAAAATCACATGAAAATCCTATTTGCTGACTTTTCCTCAGCTTTTAATAATATCTTGCCCTCTGTGTTGGTTGAAAGACTAGCCACAGAGTTTAACCTAGAAGGAGGACCAATTCTGAGGCTGCAGGACTTTTTAAGAAACAGTACAATGAGTGTGTGGGTGGTTCACTGTCAGAGAAATAAATGACTAATGCTGGATCCCCACAAGGCAGTGTCCTCTATTGTTTATATTGAACACAAGCAACTGATACGTGCCATTCAGGGAGATATTTGATCAGATTTGCAGATGACACTGCATTAGTTAGTCTCTTTCAGGGGGACGAGGATAGGACAGTCGGTTTTAAATGAATTCATTTCTTGGTGACATGTCAAACCTTAAGTTAAATATTTCAAAAACATAGGAGATGTGTATTGGTTTCAGGAAGGAGTCTATAGTGAGTGTGATTCAGTGTGTTAATGAGTATAAATACCTCAGGGTTGTCTTTGATCACAAACTGAGTGAACAGAAAAAGGACATCAAATACTATACTTCCTTAGGAAGATGGTGTCATTCGGTGTAAGCGTCTTAATCCTAAGGGTGTTTTATAATTATTTTATTGAAAGTGTTTTGACCTTTTGCATCACCTGTTGGTTTGGAAATGTCACAGTGGAACAAAAGAGTTGGCTAAGAAAAGTTTTGAGTATTGCAAGTAAACTTGGTGTCCCTCTAATTTAGGTCTAAAACAAATTTATCAAACCAGATCGGGTCAGGATGCCAGTATCCCTCCTTCCACAGGCTGTAAAATTCTTAAATGAAAGGTAGTGTGTTTTTTTTGTAGAGTTTACTGAGCTTTTTGAATAATGTGTGTATTCGTGTTTTTATATTCAGAGCCGGCCTGTCCGTTAGGCGATATAGGCGGTCGCCTAGGGCCCCGCTTTGCAAATGGGGGCCCCTGAACCTTGGGACTATTACAATATATAATTCGTTGATTGCTGATGTTACCGGAAGCTCATTTGGAGACATTTTTTTATTATTATTATTTGTGGCGCTCTTACTCTTTAGTAATGCTTAATTGCTTAGGCCTATATTAGGCATTTTGCATGACAGAAAATGTGCTGTCAAAAATAAAATACCAAATATTATAATCTCTATGGTAATATCAACTATTTGGATTGCCTCTTGTCTGTCATAATGTCACGAAGTCTCGTCAGAGTCGTAGTCATACAGCAATGCTAAATGTAACAATGCCCATGATCGCAGACAGACAGACATGAAGAAATTGGGCCACATTCAGCGTGTTAAGAATTATCTACCCATGCATTTTGTGTAGATTTTTACCCTCTGATGAAGTTATCGTTGTTTAAATTAAGGCGGGCCATCTCAGGCCTAGGTGAAGGGTATTGTAAAGAGCACGCAAAACGGTCGTTTTACCCCTTTTATATGCTAATTATGCAATTAATATTTTTTTTTTTCATATGTATGTTGAATGCTACACTTAATACATATTTATAAACTTAAATTTTGAAATTGTCGCCTCATGTGCTTTCTCTTCCTTCATAAAATTATGACAGTTTTTTACTCCAGTGGGGCCAATTTTCATGATCTTGCCTTGGGCCCCACAACCCCACGGGCCGGCACTGTTTATATTAATGTACATTGTTGGTTCTTTGTGTGTACGCATGAAATGAAACTCAAGCAACTCAAGTTGAAACTCAAGCAACAAATATTTCCCTACGGGGATAATAAAAAGTCAAGTCGAAGCTTGTAGCCCTAAAGTAAGGCCTGTGACACTGGCAATGCGAGTTGAATAAATCAGAAAAATCCAAAAGGTTCATGCATATTTTATTCAAGAGTAAAAAAAGAGATTTGTCCCATAGGGCATGCTCACACTGTCCGTACTGTAGGTCAGGAAATCATGATGCTCAGAATGAAGCTCCAGAGAAAAATACAAGATATAGAATCACAAATAACTCATGAACATTTTCATTATTCATAACATAAAGCACAATGAGCAACCAAATCAAGGATGAGGCAAAGTGGAATAAACCAGCAGAACTCTTAATAATAATAATAATAATAATTAATAATCATAAATAACCAGAATATTGTTAAGATTAGAATAATGATCAGAATATACTTCTCCTTAAAAATGTGAGACACGTTAAGGTGTGTCTATATTCGATTTACATTTGAAATAACCATGCATTCATGCTTTGGCAGCCTGGATGTCTTTTCACAGAATTATATGTTCCTTCACACTACTGGATAACTTCTGTACATCCATAAAGTAACGCAAAAGATTTAACACCTCAGTGGAGCTTAATTAACTGTACAGCAATGTAAACGAAAAAAAAAAAAAAAAAACGAACAAACAAACAATAAATAAATAAATAAATAAATAGCTTGAATACAAAATAAAATAACATGAAAATAAGCAATAACAAAACGTTCCTTAAAAATATACGCCATTTATATACAAAATAAACTCCCATGAATTATGCGTAGCTGGAAATCCGTTCAGCCTAGTGCACCTATACAGGACAAGGACCTGTTTGAAACCACCCAGAATGGCCCGACACAATCCCTCAGGTCAAATCACCTCCCTGTCTCTCACACACACATATACACCACACAGCCAGCCTATAGTCTGTGATGCAGCTGACAGAATGCTTGCTTCCCGCCGCTCTGCTCAGAGCACAAGAAGAGGCGGGAAGCGCCAGACTCAGTCCGAGGGACACAGGGAAAACTGCCATAGCAACCACAGCACGACGTGACAACGGCGGATTTACACAACGCAGCAACGAGCACACAGCTGAACAGCGTTAGGGGCGACTCCAAACCTCTCTTATTTGCGGATTAATCGTGATAACCTGTGTGAAGTTATTTTGTGTAATATTAGTTATTCTGTAGATATAGAGATTACTAGAGTAGCAAAACATAGAACTGCGAGAGAAGTGTAAAAAGGAAATGGTTATAAGCTCCTCGCGCACGTTCGAACGCAAACGTACACTCCTCCGCTTTCCAATAAATAGAGCGTTGGCTTGGTGTTTAACGTTCCAAGGCAGGCCAGGAAAAAAAAAAAAAACGGTTAAGCGTTTGTGAAAACCTACTTATCATCATATAATTATATATCACATGTCTCCCACACACACAGACACGCACGCAGAAGTGCAAACACGCATAAATAAACATCTCTTCGGACAAAAGAACAGGAAATGCCCTCTTCTCTGTGTTCACATTTCCATTACATAGCCCCATATCCATAAAACTACATATCCCATCATGCAACTCTCATGCATGATCTCCTTCGCGCGGCCGTTCCGTTCGTCTCGTGTTTGTTGTTGAGGCCGTTGAACGTCAAGCAGGGAGTTCTGTTTAAATATATCACATAGTCCATCTGCTACATAGACTGTAGCAGTGAAAACGAGGGGAGAGGGGAGAATTGCATTATGGGAGAAGGAGCAGGGGCGAGCGAGGGACCGGAGGAGTAGATGAATCACTGGATATTGCTGTTGTCGTCCGTGCCGTTGGATTCGGCCATGTTCATCTTGCCCATCGACAGTCCCACGCTGTTGACCACGTCTCGGCGAGGGGGCATGCGCTCGTTTATGCGGTCCAGACCCTTCGCCTCCTCGAAACTGTTGATCTTGTGCTGAGGAGAAAAGCCACGGATGGCTATGAGGAAGAAAAGAGAAGAGCAGTCACCAATTGCGCATAGGCGAAATCGAAAACGGACTATCACACATACCACAAATGATCACATACTGCTATATGGGTGTAATATTCTACATTTGATACAATCACAAAGTGTACTCTTGACATAGTGATATAGTCTATCTATAGGCTATATTATATCAAGAGATACACACATGTCCGGGTCATATTTCCCTTTAAAATGATTTGAAGCTTTCTGAAATTTTTTTTTTTTTTTTCATTCCAAAATTATTATTATTACTGTAATGTGAAAACCAAAACAATAAATACAATATTTATTTTAAACACAGAGACATCCTTGTACATATATCTTTGTGAGGACATTCATTGACAATGCAATCTCTAGCTCCTCTCTAGGACCGGTTGAAATGTCCTCACTTAACTCTCTTTGTTCTCACTCCAATGGCCTAAAACCATAAAACTCAAACTGGTCCTCACAAAGATAATTGTACAAGTACACACACACACACACGTCCAGATGAATAATGGTACTGACATTTTCAGGAACAATTACATACAATTAATATCATAATGCAAAAAATCTTAATGTTCTTGATTTGTTCAATATTTACATTTACTTTATGCCAAATATTTTTCCTTTTTGGAGTGAAATGTGACCTGGAATGACTTTAAATTTCACTCATATACAGACATCTCTTTAACACTCCACTGATCCTGCTATGTGTTAGTCACAGTATTGGCACAAATTCACAACTGCACGTATTTCACAACCAAACACATACACGCACAATATATGGTGTACAAGGGAACAGCTGTGGCGATGACAATGAAAGTTACATCTTATCACTTTCCCTCCCAGTTCAGCTGGAAAACCCCACAAAGACCAATAGCACAGTCAATGTTTCCATTAGAAAATAAACCCACTTCACAAGCATCAAATTTTTTTGTAATGTAAATTGTATAGGTTTGAATGTACTTTGATCAGTTCTGATGGAAACATAGTGCTTCATCATACCACAGTCAGAGATGATGTGAAATCCTCTCTTGGGTTTGCTCTCAGACCACACAGAAGATTTTGGCTTTCAAATGTATAGAAACTCTTCCCATCTCACCCTGCGTGCTGGGAAAAGAGCTCTGGAAGTATTTTTGCCACTGATTTTCTCCATAGGCATTCCAAAATATTCTTTGATAAGGTTAAGATTTGAAGATTTGAATTTATTCTCTGAGCTTTTTAAAATATCTGGAAAACAGATTGTGTACCCGTGTTTTCATTGTTAATTAAAACTAAGTGCTCGTTTACAATGGACTAAAAGCGGAAAAGCTTTTCCTTTGCGTTTGTCAAAACGATCCTCGTTCACACGGATCTTTAAAAACGCTGTATTCTGCTGCCAGGCCAGTAGTTGGCAATGTCACTTTGTAAAGAAACACTTACGCGCCTGTAGACTGAACACGCAATACCGTTTTCACAAATTCAAGTTTTTGTCGTTTACATGGAGACGATAACATTATCGTTTTCAAAAACTTGCACTTTGAATCCTATTTTCAAAAGTTAGCATTTTCAGGTCCGTGTTCATGAACTTTTATTTTGATATTCTGTTGTTTTGTATTGCCTGTGTTCAGTTCCTGTGTGTTTAGTTCCTGTTTCCTTGGTTGCCATGGTTATTCATTCAATAGTATTCTAACTTAGAATAAGTGTGTACCAAATCGTTGAATGTTGACATGTGTATTCCAAAGATACCCGGATGGTCTACTTTTTCCGGTTAGAATCCAAAGTGCAGATCCGTGCACACTCTAACAGCTAATAGGATTTGATTAGAACTACAAACACAAATAAAAAGTGTTTAAAAAACTACAAATATGGCGGATGTGCGAGACCAACGGTTAAGAAGCGAGGTTTTGAGGTTTGAGGGATTAATTATCAGTATCCAACCTGACTAATATATATTTATTCAATGTTATCCACATTATATTTTATCTGCAACAGCATTGTGAACTTTTGTAAAGATACGTTTGGTCATTAACCTTTACATGCATCATTATGCAAATTGCAAACACATGAGGAGAGTTCGCTGCATGAAAGACCCATGACTGGCAGATCAACGTGCTCCTACATGTCTCTCTGAAACGATGGGGAATTAAATTAAATTGAATGTGGAGAATTTTAACCTCTGCTACACACTCGCTTCACAAAAACAGTACCGGTACACACTTTTAGGGCATAGTATAAGGCGAATTGGGATGCAGCAACATTGATTTTTGTCTCACATGTTCCTCGTCATCCTGTGCGTTTATACCCTCAATTTTCTTCTGTTCTTTGTCTTGTGATAATTTTTCGAGCTGGTATGTATCTCTGTTTGGTTTCAACTGTTAGGAAATGTAATTTCATCTTTTGTGGATTATCAAGTCAAGCCAGTGCGTGACAATGCTAGGTCAGTCTCACAAGGTTAATATGTTATTGATTAAAAACCTATTTTGCTGGAGATTTTAAACAGCATTTAAAATTCCAGAACCCTCATTGACCTTTAAGTCATTGTTTACCAGATATCCGTGAAAACGCATTAGACTCTGAATGAGTTTAAAAACAAACCCTGTCATTGAGAGGTCACATGATCCCTGCAGATCACATGGTCACGACAGACCAAACCCAGAGTGAGTGCGCGAGGAGCGGCGCTGGGGTGATCAGCGTTTGGGGTGTGGTGCTGTAAGAATACTGGGTCATTTGTGAGAGGCAAGGGGCGCGTGCCCCAACCCGCCCATGGCCCAGATTCTTTCCGTCTGCTGAGTCATTCTGTAACCTTGCTGAATAAGAATGTGTGCCATTAGGGGGGAAAGGGTGGAGAACAGCAGAGCAGAGTCTAGCATTTGCATAAGCAGGAAGACGTGTGTGTGTGTGTGTGTGTGTGTGTGTGTGTGTGTGTGTGTATGTGTACATGTGTATTTGTGTGTCAGTATATTTCTATAAAACACTATTCAGACTGGATTATCAATTATCAACAGAGGATGTCTTTATATATATTCATATAATAGGATATATATATATATATATATATTTGTCTATTGGCTGGATGTAAGTGTTATGGCTGGTGTGCTGGTATTGGCTGGTTTAAACTGGTCTAGCTGTTCTCCCCCTATAAAACTAGTAAACCAGACTGGCTTGACTAGGATGAGAGACCATTCAAGACCAGAAAACCAGCATGGGCTGGTTTAAACTGCTTCTTTCAGCAAGGATATGATATGCTTATCACATTATACAGTATATATGTAATTATGGGAAGGAATTGATTAAAGTGATGATCAAACCTGATGCTACACATTCTTGACTGATTACATTAGACCTTTTCAGGGTAGAGTAAGGTAAATCTGTAGTCTTTATAATTAACAAGCCTATGGTACACTACCATATTGATATTATTGTTTTCTAATTTAATATATTTTACAATGTAATTTATTCCTGTGATGACAGCTGAATTTTCAGAATTTTCATTTTTGTTGCTCAAGAATCAACTATTATTATCAGTGTTGAAAACAGTTGTGCTGCTTAATATTTTTGTTGAAACTCTAATACGTTTATATTCCCAGGATTCTTTGATTAATAGAAATTTCAACTTTTGTAACATTATAAATGATCAATTTAATTCATCCTTCCTTAACAAAAGTCTTAATTGCTCTCAAAACTGACTATAGACTTTTGAACATAGTGTATGTCCCCATTTAGATATTTAGATAAATGTGTGTGTCTGTGTGTAATACACAATCCCTGACCAGTCATAGCACCCACACGCTCAGTTAGCTAGGCTGCGCTGTCTAGCTAGCTAGCGTGTTACACCGGTCACTATGAAACCTCTGAGCAGCACAGAGAGAGATAGAGGCCGGCCAGTTTACCTTCTCCATCCTCAACCGTCTCGACTGCTTCAATGGCCTCGATGGTAGCTGAGGAGGCACAGAAAGACAGACGGAGAGAAGGAGAGAAGGAGAGAGGGAGAGAGGGAGGATGGATGGGGGAGTTTATTGTGATAGTCATGCACGCAGCACAATCCCCCAGCATTAGCTGCCAAGTAGCTGCCACGGGCAGTTAGCAGTTAGCATTAGCCGGTTAGTTTCCCAGTATGTTCGTGTGTGCACATTTCAGATGGTATAATTAGTGAAGAGAATGAACGAAAGTGTTTCACTAAAAGAGAGGGGTTAGCAAACATGTGCGTGAGTTTGTATGACATTGTCTTAGTGACCTTGAAAGAGAAAAGAGGTTGTGATTGGAAGGTATAAGAGCGCGGTTTGGTTTTGTAACTCACCGCTTTGCAAGGTCTGTTTTCCTCCAGACAGTACGCCGCTCGGCAGCATGCCAGTAGGGGTCAGACCTTTCAGGGTCAACACATTCTCACTCTCCTCTCTGTCGAAATACAAACCAGCGTACAAGTTGATGTACAAGTGAAATACATATAAATTCCAGCTAAATAGAAATATTAAAATGTAAAAATAAAAGCTAATTAAAAATATTAACATATATTATAGTATATAAATAATGCTAAAATATTAATCAAACTAAACTAAATATAAATTCAAGCTAAATAGAAATATATAAAAAAAACTAATAAAATTGACTAAAGCGCATGACAAAATTACTAAAACAAACTAGTTAAATGAAAACAGAACATCTAAAAAATAAAAGCTAATTCAAAATATTAACAAATAGCTTTATAGTACATAAATACTAAAATATTACATTAAAATAAATAGAAATTCAAGCTTAATGGAAATATAAAAAACTGACATAAAAATGACAAAAGCACAACAAAATGACTAAAAAGTGAAGTTAAAATGAAACCAGAAATATATACTAATAAAGGTTAATTTAAAATATTAACAAATGCCCTTATAGTATGTTGATTAAATATATACACACAAATATATTTAAGTTTATTGCAAAAATATCCATAATGTACATAAAATATGTATTTTGAGAGCATAGGACGACAGACTTGATTACATCACTTGCAGTGCTTCATGGGACTGGGCGGAGCCAATCAGCTTTTTTGGCACATTTAGCTTGTTTTGACTTGGTGAAATTTTATAGCACCATGGCTAATGTAGTTTTTCACCTCGAATTCCACTTTTAAATACGATTGTTTTAAAAATAAGTTGAAATAACGTGGGCTGATGGCTTCAACAGCAGCAAATAATCCCATAGTTCATAGTAGGGCTGTCTTCAAAGGTTTATAAGTTATCGTTTAAAATCAATTTCCGTATGCAGAAATGTTTTACTTCCGGGAATCCAATTGTTGCACTTTATTTTAGTTAATCATAACAACAGTGTGTCTCAGGCCATGCAAACACAAGCATATTGCTGTATTATTAAAAATAAATTATGTTGTAAAGATCCAAACCACAAACATGTGTTCCCAACCCCTTCTAGACTCACCGCAGAACTGAGAACATTTTGGCCATTTTGCCGATGGCACGGATCTTGTTTCTGATGACCTCTTTACGGGCAGCTGCAGCATTAGCTGAGAGAAACCAGGAAACAGGCTTATAATTCATAAACAACACATTGAAGCTGAATATTCTGTACAAGAATTTAAAATGAAACAATCTTTAGATGTCTAAAAAATGTTTAAAGCTACAGTACGCAACAATATACTGAAGTATCCACGATTGACAGAGAATGCCAAAAATTTGACAATAGGTTCATTTTAGTTGTCATTTGGTCATATCTGACACTTTAGGTGAAATAATTTTAAAAGTCTAGACATGTGTGTTTCTGAAAACCCTGGCCCTCACCATCAAAGATCTCATCTCCATCCATAAGCTCGTCATCAGAGCAGATGCTGAGGACATTCACCAACATCTCTGTCACTGTGGAGGCGTTAAAGGTCAAAAAGGCAAGATCTCGTGACATTTTAGCATAAACTATGAACAATTACATTAACAACAACAAAAACATAAAGTGTCACTGTAACATTTATACACCAGCTAAACTCGATCTTTTAATCTCCATCTCTATCAAATGACTTTATTATGAGGTAAAATAAAAAAAAGTTTGACCTGATAGTTTTACTTGTTTTGACAGAGAAGATGAAATACAGTTCGTATCAGACCTATTCCATCTTCTTTGCTTTAACAAGTCAAGACAACACAACAGAGGATCCACTTTCCCTCACACACCCAGAATGAATAAAAAGTAAGGAATTTGTGTAACCACAAAGAATGTGTCTCCTGGCAGAATCATGATGTCTCATGCTGTTTACCAGCACTGTGTTTCCTCTTTCCCACCTTTCTCTCCAACAAACGGAAGCGACCAGGTGAAGACGTCCATGAAGTTGGGCAGCCAGTACGGATGTGGCGAGCAGTTGAACTGCCGTATGTTCATTACGTTGTTCTCGTATTTAAGCACGGCCGCTGCGGAGAGGCATTAAGGCAGTTACATTCACACATTACATGTTTTAATGAACATAAGAATCTCGACTTCTCTAATGAACATCTGTACATTTCTTTCTCTTTGCACATGACTGTCATTAGATAAACACACACACACAAAAAAAGATTTGCAACTATCTATCAATCAATCAAAATAATAATAAATGAGTATATTATATATTCAATATAAATGTATTATATACTTTATTCTAATTTATATAAGAATGTATCTACATTTATAATTGATAATGTTTGCAAACAATGAACCAGACTATTTAAATGTTGAGCAAGCAATCTCATTGAGCCATGCGATAATGATGTGATTGTTTGTAGTTTGCATATACACTGAACAAAATTATAAACGCAACACTTTTGTTTTTGCCCCCATTTTTCATGGCTTTTTCAAGACTTTTTCTATGTACACAAATTCACAAAAGACCTATTTCTCTCAAATATTGTTTACAAATCTGTCTAAATCTGTGTTAGTGAGCACTTCTCCTTTGCCGAGATAATCCATCCACCTCGCAGGTGTGGCATATCAAGATTCTGATTAGACAGCATGATTATTGCACAGGTGTGTCTTAGGCTGGCCACAATAAAAGGCCACTCTAAAATGTGCTACCTGAACTCTAAAATTAACCTGTGTTCATTGTCCATAACATACGCCTGCCCATACCATAACCCCACCACCACCATGGGCCACTCGATCCACAACGTTGACATCAGCAAACTGCTCACCCTGTACAGTGAAAACCGGGATTCATCCGTGAAGAGAACACCTCTCCAAAGTGCCAGACGCCATCGAATGTAAGCATTTGCCCACTCAAGTCGGTTACGACGACGAACTGCAGTCAGGTCGAGACCCCGATGAGGACGACGAGCATGCAAATGAGCTTCCCTGAGACGGTTTTGACAGTTTGTGCAGAAATACGTTGGTTATGCAAACCGATTGTTGCAGCAGCTGTCCGGGTGGCTGGTCTCAGACGTTCTTGGAGGTGAAGATGCTGGATGTGGAGGTCCTGGGCTGGTGTGGTTAGTTACACGTTGTCTGCGGTTCTGAGGCCGGTTGGATGTACTGCCAAATTCTCTTAAACACCTTTGGAGATGGCTTATGGTGGAGAAATGAACATTCAATTCATGGACAACAGCTCTGGCCGATTGAATGCTCCCTCAAAACTTGCGACATCTGTGGCATTGTGCTGTGTGATAAAACTGCACATTTTAGAGTGGCCTTTTATTGTGGCCAGCCTAAGGCACACCTGTGCAATAATCATGCTGTCTAATCAGCATCTTGATATTGCCACACCTGTGAGGTGGATGGATTATCTCGGAAAAAGGAGAAGTGCTCACTAACACAGATTTAGACAGATTTGTGAACAATATTTGAGAGAAATACCTTTTGTGTACATAGAAAAAGTCTTAGAGCTTTGAGTTCAGCTCATGAAAAATGGGGGCAAAAACAAAAGTGTTGCGTTTATAATTTTGTTCAGTGTATATATATATCATATATATATAACTGAATTCAGACCTTTGTTGTTGTAAACGTCCAGGTAGTTTGGAGCAGAAAAGATGGTGATGAGAGAGGGGAAACCTGTGGTCTGACTCTTCCTGTACATACGGTAACTAAAAGAGCAAGAAAAGAGAGAAGAGGTCGAAGAAAATTATAGAATGACCATCAGAAACATGATTAGAATTACACTGGGGTGTTTTCATAAACATCATTAATAAGTACATATTTGTGATAAAACCCTACTCAGCAGCAAGTATTTGAAGCCTGGTTAAAAACTTCTTTCAAAGCATAGTCTCAGATCAAAAACAGTCATAATTGTTTTGAAGCCTTTATTCATTATTTATTTTAAAGAACTTAGCCTTTACTGTGCTAAAGCGTGCAATACAACAAAAAATTATTATTATTTTGATTAGACTGTGTAAAATTAACTAATTTACTCAGTGAGCATGCTGTGTGCTGTTGTCGACTGTTGTACTGAGTATTGTAGATTGCTGTGGAGCATTATAGTGCATTACTGACTGCTGTTTAGTTGACTGCAGGGATGCCTGAGACAATGACTGATAAAAGGGCCTGGGTTTAGGTGAATGTGTGTGCATTGGTGGCATTTCAGATCAATGAACACTACTGTACTGTAATGTGTGTGGATTATGGAGAATCAATGTCTCTCTGCGTCTGTCGGTCAGCTGTATCTGCACACTGATCGTCCATCAACACAAACTCAATCCAGACTGTCAATATACACATACTGTGTGTGTGTTTTAGGGGTTTTATATCTGTAGTTGGCGAGGAAGAGAGTTGAAGAGAAGAAAGCGGTCATATAGAAAAAGACAGGAGGTCAAAGGTGACGTTGCGTGTTGTTTTCTTACCCTGCGTCCTGCGCCTCATGTGCCCTGATGACCGACAGTAAGTTGTTGGTCTGTAAAAACTCACACACTGCAGGATAGCTGTACAAAATGATAAAACAGACAAAATGAGGCATGTAAACAATATTTACAGTCATTGATAAATACTGATAAAACAACTAAATAACTGGTTAGCTGGTCTGTTTTTAATAGTTTTTTAGAGGGGTTCCTGTAAGCTAACTATCTAAAACCCAGCTAACAGGGAACGTTTTGGCAAGGTTATCTCAGTTATGAACAAAATTTGATGAAATCAAATGACAAATCAAATCAACATTTAATGTTCTTCCAGTAATATTAATAGAATGTTCATTCAAAATGATATAGTCCGTAAAACGTTTAAAGGTACCACAAAAACATTTTCTATACATTGTTTGTTCATGGAACATTTTTTCTGAAATGTTTTTTTGTCATGACCAATAATTTTTTTAACCACAGGAGTAAATCACGCACATCTTATTTTCATTACGGGTGCTGGATCACAAGTATAATCCATGTAGTAGTCCGTAACAGATCCGCACACCGAATAAGCTCCCATTCAAAAATGTTTTATTACTAATAAAACATTTTTGAATGGGAGCTTATTCGGTGTGCGGATCTGTTACGGACTACTACAATAATTTTTTTAACAATTTAAAAAATTGGACATTCTAAACATTCTTAGAAATTATTTTGTTAGCTAAATACCTGCTAAATACCAGCTAAAACCAGCTAAGATCAGCTCTAGACTGATTTTAGTGTGTGTCCAGCTAGCACTTGTGATTTAGATCTAACATCACCTTTGAAACCTCTTCCTCAGTTCACTATGGTTTCATTTGATTATACAACCATCTTGATATTTCTGAGATGCTCAAGAGAGGTTTCAAAAACCATGGAGTGTGTTTTAACCGTTTGCTAGCATGTGTATTATTGTATTACCACTACGAGCCACCAGGGGGTAGCAGTGATGTAAATGTGCAGCATACAGTGAAAACCACCATCATTTCCTGCTCAAAATATTTGAAGGGTCTAAATGTGATCCTAGCAAAGAAATGAAGGCTCAGATGTTGTGTGGTATGATGCCATGTTGAAGACTAGTCTTGTATGTTATTTATTACTTTAACTTGGCAGTCTTGTCTATTTTTGTCTAGTCTATACTGGCCTAAAGCGCAGCACACGGACACAACAGCCATCCATTGTGTTTCATTGATTTCAAAGGGTTTCATAAGAAGTGAAAACAGTGAGGATTGTGGGTAATAACATTCACACCCAAGGCTCTCATTCACAGGCTGCGCAATGTTAGCTGCATTAGCTTAGCATTAGATATCCATTTTTTCCTCTCTCTCCACATAGATTTTCTCTTAGGGCTGAATCTAATTGGGGGTTTTTTTAAGACAAAAATTGTAATGCCGTTTTTTTGTTTGTTCGTTCCAGGTTTGCTGTGCTGCTTTGTTGGGCTACACAATTTGGCTAAAATATCATATTGTAATGTGATTTGTATATCTCTAACTGTATAATAATAATAATTATATTGTTATTATCATCATTAAGAATAAAGAAAATAAGAAATATATTACTATTGTAATACTTTCATTCACTGTAAGATAAAAAAAAAATTGTATGATTTGTGTGAAATGAATTGTATGAAAATGTAAGATAATAATAATTTTTCAGTGCAACAGTAAAATTACAACACTAATATTTATATTATGTCTTAATTTCTTCCTTTTCAAACATTAAACCATCAAATGTTTATTTTGGTGTAAAACTGAAATGCTTCTCCCTTTGTCTAAAGATTCTCCTTTGTTGGCTACAGGTTTAAAAACGCTTCACTTTACAAATGTGCAGCGTATATATTTATTTAATTAAATCGCAGTCTTTGCAATTTGATAATCAAACATCGAAAGTCATATTGTGATTTTGATTTTGCAATTAATCGTTCAGCCCTGTTTTCTATCCTCTCTCCTTTTCCATCATTTCTGTCTTTCTCTCAGGTTCTCACTATATCTCTGAATCTTCATATCTCAGCGGATCTGGCAGTAGTAGCCAGTTGTCATGGTAACGGCAGAGCGCAGATTCCCGTGGGATTGTGGGGATTCTGTGTTGTGCTGAAGCTGGTCACTGTTTGGACTTCTTTACAATTCCAATTAAACTCGCTCAGCACTTCAGGCGCTGGACTTTTATCTACACCTTTATTTCACTGCACTTAACCGGTCCTTGAGGGACATTGTTTTGCTAAGTGGTTACTCTTTCATGACTTAAAGGAGGAGACTTAAAGTGTCAGCTCTGTCTCAGATGTTTCTCCTAAAATTTCTTAGGGGAAATATAAAGAGACACAAATGACACAATTGTTGACATACAGCAGTGGTTCTCAAACTCTTGGTCACGCCCCCTTTAAACCTTTAAAAAATTCTGTTCTTCTTCGGCTAAATGGAGCAGCTCAGATCATTTGGTCTCGAAAGAATTCATATTGAGATCTCTGACTTTTGATTGTGTACTTTAGGTATCTTGTTAAATCTGAGCACAGTCTGAGAGATTGTCTAGGGAAGCCACATGTGAGGTTACTGGTTATGAGAAGCAGGAGAGACTCCACTTGCTGTCTAGGAGAACTCACTGAGATACTAAAGAGATCTTGATTTCTGCACCTCTTCTATCACTTCTCAAAGCGATCTCCATGAAGAAGGCTGAATGGTTTACCTGTAAAAGTAGGAGCATCCACGGACAGAGTTGTGGCTGAAGTAATCTTGGCTTTTTTCATTGCCGAAGTCCTCCAGCGGGTCGGCCCACAGCAGATCACACATGGGGCCGAATGCTGGCGGCTCCTTGAACCTGTCCAACTGAGAGAGAGAGAGAGAGAGAGAGAGAGAGAGAGAGAGAGAGAGAGAGAGAGAGAGAGAGAGAGAGAGAGACTACCTAGTGTCAACATCACTACAATTTAATATTTGTAAATATGCTAATAATGTTAATTAATGAACAACATTATTATATTTAACAATATTTTATCTTATTTTACATTTTACACTTTATACTACTTTTTTATTGAATAGTGATTTTGCTTTTATTTTTGCTCTGTGTTGGTGATAAAAATACGCCATTCTTTGTCATACAAATAAAGCACTCTAAATTGAAAAAGATAGGGAATAATAGTTTTAAAAACCATGCGCTGCATTTGTGCACAGCCTGTACACTGCTAAAGAAAATACACCAGAAGCATAAGGGGAGATTTAAAGGAGATCCGTCAAACATCTGTTGTCAGAGCTCAGTCTTAAAGGCCCACTGAAGTGCCTTGAAACGCACAGCATTATTCAATGTGGTGACGTAATTTCGGAAATGACCGATTTCAGCCGCAGCTTCAGCGTCTATTTATAATGTAGGGGGCGGAGCTTCAGATTCTAGAGATCATTTGATTGGGCAGGAAATCTGATCATTGACCCATATTGGCGTAAGTGCACGAGACTGTAAGTTTTGAATGCTTATATCTTCTAAATGCAGATTTTTGTCATTGTTTTGCAGCACACTAGCTTATAGATAACTGTAAGGCTAACATATTCATACTAAAAACCAAAAAACGTCAATTTTGATTTCATGGGAACTTTAAGTTTAAAACATTTCAAATCATCCAGTAAGGCTGAATTTTCAGCATCATTACTCCAGTCTTCAGTGTCACATGATCTTTCAGAAATCATTCTAATATGTGACCCTGGATCACAAAACCAGTCACAAGTTGCACGGGTATATTTGTGGCAATAGCCAACAATATCCAGTGTATGGGTCAAAATTATTGATTTTTCTTTTATGCCAAAAATCATTAGGATATTAAGTAAAGATCATGTTCCATGAAGATATTTTGTAAATTTCCTACCATAAATATATAAAACATTTATTTTTGTGAGTGAATGCAGCACAATCGCCAACATAAATGGACAACTTTAAAGGCGATTTTCTCAATGTTTCGATTTTTTTTGCACCCTCAGATTCCAGATTTTCAAATAGTTGTATCTCGGCCAAATATTATCCTATCCTAATAAACCATTCATCAATGATAAGCTTATTTATTCAGCTTTCAGATGCTTTATAAATCTCAATTTCATAAAATTGACCCATGTGACTGGTTTTGTGGTCCAGTGTCACATGATGTTTTGCTGCTCAAAAAACATTATTACTATTATCAGTGTTTAAAACAGTTGTGCTGCTTAATAATTTTGTGGAAACCCTGATATATATTTTTTTTTTTTCAGGATTCTTTGATAAATGTTCAAAAGAACAGTATTTATTTGGAATAGCATCAATCTTAAAGTTACTTTTTATCGATTTAATGCTGAATTTATATATACTAGTCCTGCTCACCCTCTTGATGTCGTCTAACGTGTGGATTTCTGGAGACAGGCCGCCATGAACACACAGAAACTGCTGATTCATCAGTGCAGCCAGAGGCAGACAGTCGAACGCATCCATGCACGCATCGTACACCTGCTCCGAGTATTTGATTTTACCTGAAAGAAAGAGAGCCAGAGATCACACACCTGCAGAGCATCTGATTTCACCCGAGAGACAGACAGAGAGAGATAAACAAAGAAAGTGCAGGAGAAATACAGATGGAAGAGTTTGAAGTAATGTCATTCCAGAGCTCAGAAATGAAGTGAGTGTTTATTTTCTCTGTATGAATCTAATTTGTACATTAAGCTCCTGCATTCATTTACACTTTCAGAGGACACTAAAGGAGTGTGTGTGTGTGTGTGTGTGAGAGAGAGAGAGACAGTCAGTGCTGTGTCAATCTCACTGCTCCAAATCTACCAATCTGTTCAGCCACATCTCTGCATCACTCTGCATTATCTCTCCATCTCTCCCTCCATCTTTCTTCACAAATACTCTCACTAATGACATTGGATCAATCAATATGTAAAGTTTCTTCTATGCTGCAGTGTAGTAGTATAAGAATACAAATGTGCTGTGTCGAGAATCAATACTGAATGTGATTATTACCTTTTCAAATGTGCGTCACAGTAAGTGCATGTTTAATTTAGTTATACTCTTTTAGAAAAATTACCCCACTAAACCTTTTTTTTTATTTCTTACAAGATTTTTTTAAACAATGTTATGTATACATTTTTATAATATATTTAATCATTAAAAGAGTTAATGCTCTGTATTAAAATGTTTAATTATTTTATTATATTTATTTAATATATATGAATCATAATAATAGCAATACATGTATTATATATTATAATAATTAATATAACAAATATGAATTTATTATATTAAAATTGATTATATTCATTTTTATATTATAAATAATAATTAATACTAATTATATTGATTTATATGTATTCTCATAAAATTATTTTAAATATATATATATACATTTATTTATTATTTTATAAATTAAAATAATTATTAAAATAATAATAAAAAACAAGATATTTATATAAAAATATTCACATATATAATTTATTTTATTTTTTAATATATCAGATTTCAGACTTGCTGTAAAGAGGAATATTATTATTTAATAATGACCTAACTTTCAGTTACAAACATAATAATCACAGCATTTTTATTTCTCAAATGAGATATTTATTTTAAATCATTTATTCATTTAATAATAAAATGAAACTAATTTTAGGTGTATGGTGTGTCCCCATTTAGATAGCACAATAAACATTTGTGTATAAGTGTGTGTGTGTGTGTGTCCTGGTAAACCCTAAGATATGGGGACAAAATGTCCCCACAAAGCTGGTAATATCAGAAATCCTCGTCCTCTTGGGGAAATTTTTTGGTCCCCATGAGGAAAACAGCTTATAAATCATACAGATTTTTTTGTTTTGTTTACAGGCGCAGTGCACATTAATAAACATAGATGTAAATGTGCCAGAATGAACCAAAAAGGCTATTTTTCATCTGTAGACCCTTGACAGAATAGTAAAAACTCACCCTGATGCTCCTGCTGCCATCTTGCTTTTTTAAAATGATGTTTTTTAAAGTGTAAAAAATGCAGAAAGTTTTCTGTGATGGGTAGGTTTAGTGTAAGGGGAAAGAAAATACAGTTTGTATAGTATACAAATCATTGTGATTATGGAAAGTCCCCATAAAACATGGAAACCAAACGTGTGTGTGTGTGTATATGTTCTGTCAGTCAGCAGATGGTAAAGGAGGGCACTCACTCCTCCTCACTCCTCTCATCAGGGAAATCACACTCACAGGCTCCCTGGGCCCAACATTAACAGGCAAATTAATTTTCTGCTAATCATACTCTCTCTCTGCATCTCTCTTTCTGTCTGACAAGAGACTGCTCCAGAAAAAGACCTCCTTCAGAGGAGATGAGAGGTGAACTGGTGTGTTTATAGGAAATGCATAGTTTTAAACTTTAAATGTAAGTGCAGAGACACCGTAGCTGAGAAGACGAAGAGTTTTCCTCATGTCAGTACTCACATTCTTGTTTGAAAGTGAAATATTCAGTCAAATGTCTACATTCATGGTTTCCCCGCAGAAGAAACAGCGTCTTTGGGTAGAGGATTTTCAGCGACCAGAGGTAAAGGACACACTGAAGGAGAGAATATAGATAGAAATAAAGATGCTTTCACAGACCACATCCAGATATCTAGACAAAGATGGTGTGTACTACACACTAGGGTGACTTACCTCAATACTGAAGTACCCTCGGTCCACATAGTCCCCTAGAAACAGGTACCTCGTTGTTGCAGGAGACCCGCCAACCTCAAATAACTTCATCAGGTCGAAGAACTGTCCGTGGATATCACCACACACTGCAACAACACAAAAAAGATCGCCATTAGCTGAAGGAAACACTAGCGCTTTCAAAACAATAAAATAATTATAATAGTGAAAAGGTTTTAGCAGAATGATCATTTGAAAAGTTGTAAATATAGAAAGATAGGGATTGAAAAAAAAAAATATATTTTTATTCAAATGTTTAATAATTTGAACCATATTTAAAATAAATTATAATAATAATGTAATTTGTAGTTATCAGTGTAATTGAAAGGCAGATATAAAACCATTAACCTTAAGAATCTACTGAACAAAGTTTATTAAAAGGACTCAAATATCTAAAAAAAATAATGCAAAAAAGGATTTTAGGATTAGAGTTTTAAAAAAAAGAAAAATGTCTTATTTAACAATAATAATGTCATTGGTATACAGATATTATCAGTGTAAATCAAAGGCAGATATTAAAACTTTCTACTGAACAAAGATTATTAAAAAAAATGTACAATTCTAAACAATAATAAAAGTATTTTACAAAAATGTTAAATTTAAAATGTTAATTAATTTCAAACATTTAAAATAATTAAATATCATTGGTGTCCAGTTATCAGTGTAAATCAAAGGCAGATATTAAAACTTGCATCTTAAGTTTCTACTTACAAAACTGCATAAACTTACAGTAAGGCTAACCATTTAAATGTACAAAAAGTTTTAAATGGAGTCAGTTTGAATAATTAAAATAATTAAATAGACCGATATGACAACAAGAAAGGGGTTCTTTGCAATCAGATAGTTATGCCTTTCTATCAGCCTGAACCTTGCTTTCAATGGGAAATACAATCAACACAGGAAAGAGAATTATGCTTGTAAACTGATTTCATGTGGTCAGCGTCATCCTGAAAGTCCTCTCTTTGTATGTCACCTGCTATGTGTTCAAAGTCACACAATAATAGTAAGCATTTGTAATCATATTTGGCCACAATCATGTAAACTCTATGGAGAAATAGTTTTCTTTTTTGTATTACCTCATTTTAATAGGTCCTATCCAGGACTTGACATTCACTTTTTTGCTCTCCAGCCACTGTGGCTAGTGGTTTTCTAAAGTTACTAGCCACTCAGCATTTTCACTGGACACAATTCTGACATTGATACCATGGGGAAAAACTGTCATATAGATATTTTTAATATTATCTCATAATTTGATAGCAGGTATATTAGGCTGCTGTCACTTTAGGACCTGACGCATGGATCCATTATACTGTTACACATGCATTTTAATTCTCAACCTTTTACGTTCACTTAAAACATAACTGACAGTGTTTATGTGAATACTTGTCAAGATCAGCATTTTGACATTTTTTGTGTATTTGACTGTTTAAGTACCCTGGAAATCCAGAGTTCTCGCAAGTTGAATTTGCTCAGCGAGTTACTCTGGCGTCGAGTAATGATGCTCATTAAATATGCCCTTGTATCCGAGCTGCACCAATCACATCGGGTTATCTGATATAGACGGGCCAGAGGCGAGCTAAACAGAAGAGGACAGCGCTGTGACGTCGAAGTCATTAGTAAACATTGCAAGATGGCGATGGATGAACACCAGTTGTTTGAAACGGCTTCAACTACAATGAATGAGTTAGACTTGGCTTTTTATCTAAAAGAGGAACAGAAGACGGCGCTCGAATCTTTCCTTTGTAAGAAGGGTGTTTTTGCTATTTTGCTGACCGGATACAGCAAGAGTCTAATCTACCAGTTAGCTCCGCATAGTGTATGGGGCTTGTTGTGATTGGTCGTAGTGTTATCCAATTGCGTGCAGTGAGATTTTCAAATGCATGCTTGGTACCGCCCCTCGAGCTGGCCGATTTTCATTAGTCAATGCCAGACCATTAATCTTTCAGATTTAGGTCTGGATTTCCAGGCTACTGTTTAAGTGAAATAAGGAGTGAAAAAGAACTCAATTTAGTACTGAGAGACGGCTTTATGTGCACGGACTTCACTTTGGGTGTGAGCACAAAATCTGCGGGAATGAGTAAAATTATGCGCAGTACGTGCAATCCCACGCCGAAATTCAAGCCCTGCAACACCAACAACATTCATCCGGAGCAAATGAAACGAGTGAGTGAGGAGAGGAGGGTTTGTGTGTAACTCGCTGTCGGAGAGGTGAGAGAGAGAGAAAGAGCAGCTGGTATCGTGTATCTTTTCTGTGGAAAATGAGTACTGAAAGCGTTCAGTATCGATATGTATTGAAAAATCTATATTTTTGACAACACTACATTACACTTAGTTTATTATTTTAGATGCCTTTTTAAAAGACTACAACTGAAAAATGTATATATTATACTGTATTTAAATTTCAAACCGTCAAAGTAGGAGTGACTGTGTTACACGCCACTGCTGAAATAATGTCAAGCCCTGGTCCTATTAGCAACATTAGCAAATCTAAATGGTTCCTGCATTTAATACATGTGTGATGTGCAAAATATGGTTGTTTTGTGTCTGACTATGGTAACAAAATTAAATAGTTGCAGCTGGAAATCAGTTTGAAACCATCCAACAAACATCTTGTATATTAAGACGGGAAGGAAAAAGCTGTGTACATGCTCATAGAAAGATCACCATCCTGAATGAAATGTGTGTGTGTGTGTATCTGAGAAAAAGACAAAGTTGGAGAAAGATAGAAATAAGATAGCAGAAGATATGGTGAGTGTTGTTTTACATCTAATGAAGACGTCTAATTGGAGCTATTCTCATGTGAGTGTGTGTTCCCAATGGGAGGTCAAAGGGTTAAAGGCCACGAGGTCTGGAATGCCTGAAAGCACACAAAGCTAACCATCTCTTTCTCTCTGTAATGGGTTCCAGGGAATTAAATCAGTTATCCAGCGAGCCATTAATTTTTAATGGCCCCTGTGTGTGAAATTCACTAGGCCACCAGCTGATGAGGGTTCAGAAATGCATGCTGGGAGAGAGGGAGAGGTTCGGTCTCAGGTGTGAGGCCAACGTGAACGGGGAAAGGTCCCGTGTTTCGCCTCTCTGCCTGCTAAATGACGGTTTCTTCATGGCTGAGGAGCAATGTCTTTGTCCTGTGTCAGACCTACTAAACCTCGCTTTGACTCATGGGAAATTAAAGTCACTATAGGTGCGGTTCATTATCTCACCTCTCCTAACAATATCATTTCTTCTCTAATGTCATCTCAGACTGTATTTTCAAAGTTTTTCTGCTAAGGTGAGAGATGTATCTTTTTTTCTGTTATAAAATTCATATGTAGTGTAATTCTGTCTCACCACAGAGAATTACATAAATATGTGCATGTGCATATCAAACTCCCTCTTGTTAGTCTCTAGAGATGTATTTTGTACATATTCATAGTATGCTTATACTTGTGAATGTATCTTTTAATCCTCTGACACGTGAATTATTCAATCTCAAAGGATAAAATCTTCTATTTTTACTCTAAAACATGAATATTTTTCCAGAGTTACACATCTGTCCACTGCAACAGAACATAAAGGTAATATTCAGCAATGTTGAATTTGTTGTCACACTACCGTTTAAAAGTTTGGGGTCTCTTATGAAGTCTCTTATGCTCTCCAAGGCTTTATTTATTTGATCAAAAATACAGTAATATTTAAAAATATTAAAAATATTTTTATATTGTAATATATTTTAATATGTAATTTATTCCTGTGATGTCAAAGCTGAATTTTCAGCATCATTACTCCAGTCTTCAGTGTCACATGATCCTTCAGAAATCATTCTAATATGCTGATTACTATTATCAGTGTTTAAAACAGTTGTGCTGCTTAATATTTTTGTGGAAACCGTGATCCACTAACATTAGAAAGTTTGGGGTGAGTAAGAATAAAAAAAGAAAGAAAGAAATTAGTACTTTTATTGACCAAGGACGCATTAAACTGATCAAAAGTGGCTAGGAGTAAATTACATTTCAAAACACATTAAAATAGAAAACAGTTTTTACTGTATTTTTAATCAAATAAATGCCGTGGTGAGACAAAATCTGAATTATTCCAAACTTTTGACCTATAGTTTATGTATTTAATATTAGTTTATTTAGAGATAAAAATAACCTTCAATGATCATATATGTATAAAAGAATAACAATATATGTTTTTATCCTCTTTTCTAGTTAGAGATGAGTAACCTGTGACGGGCGCCTCTATGTCCAGCATGGTCTTCTCCTGGCGCAGGATGGCGCCCCCCTCGTTGATGATGCGCAGGGCGACGGGCTCCTCCACGCGTCCCTCTTTAGTGAGGTGAGCCTTCAGCAGGTCCACACGCGGTTTCCCCTCACTGTCGAACACCTCTCGCATGTTCAACCTGTGGCTCAGCGGAAACGGCACCGCTGCCGAGAGAGAAAGAGAAGAACCTAGTAAATGGTGTAGAAAACCAAGAGGGAACAAGATTACAAAAAACATCCATTGTATAGAGACACATCCAGAATGCTGAACAAACTTTATTCCTGAATTCAGCTAGCATTCAGGCCAGGACGCACAGGACACACTCAATAACACACTTTTAGAGGGCTTTCGCTCAATAACACACTTTTAGAGGGCTTCCAGACGACTTTGTGAGGAAGATGAGGATGAGAGCCTGGACTGACTTCACAATTTAGATGATGGAAACTCAGGAATATCCAAAATAATCTACTATAATGCTAAATAATACTATACTGTTGATTTTGTGGACGACAAAACAAGTGAAAAATCCCATAGACTTAAGGAAGGATCAACTTGAGAGTGGGCCAGCATTCCTGGACATGCATGCCAGTAAATGTTAATGTACTAATTACACATTAAAACACTAACACATTGACTAGAATTTTTAAACAGCTAACTTACAGTTGTTTCAACCAATTTAATTAGGATTTTACTATGATCGGTCAAAATGGACCATTTTTATGGAAAATTGCAGTATTTATTATAAATGATTTTTTTTTTATTATTATTAATGTCGCTTTATAATCATTAATGAAAATAACTTCCCCTCCCTCTTGCAGCATCTCTTCTCTTCTCTGATGATGTGTTTACTGGCGTGAGGGCGGGGCAACCTGTCACTCACACGAGATCCAACAATAGCAAACCACAACCATCCAATCAATACCCTGTGGACAAAATTGTGTCCCACTCGGATATATGTCATAATAGGAAACAAAAGAATATCGCAACTTCTGTTTCATGCCGACTTTAACATTTCAGATACTAATTTCACGTTTATTTGTGAGGTCATGTAAAGAAAAACGCTCATCGACATCACCAGACATGTGAATGCAATCATTTTGTGCATGCATTTCCAAGTATTTTTCAAATAGATTTGAAAATACTCATAGTAAAGTAAATCTCTTGAATATCTCAATTGTTTCTCATAGACAGAAATCATATCGAGAGCAAAGGAAGATTTAAAGGGATAGTTCACCCAAAAATGAAAATTCTGTCATTAATTACTCAGCCTCATGTCGTTCCAAACCATAAGACTTTCGTTCATCTTCAGAACACAAATGAAGATCTTTTTGATGAAAACTGAGAGATTTCTGTCCCTCCATTGACAGCTACACAACTACCACTTTAATGCTTCAAAAAGATTGTAAAACTAATCCATATGAATTGAGAGGTTTAATCCACATTTTCTGAAGAGACTCGATCGGGTTATATGATGAACAGATGCAATTTAAGCTTTTATTCACATATGCTGTAACATTCATCAACTCACAAATCAGTTAAGCTCAATGTTCGCTTGATGTGCGAGAGCCAATGAGGTTCATTCTCGTGTGACGCAGCACGTTTGAACTTCTGCAAGAACCATTGTGGTTCATTCTCATTCTTAATTCATGTCCCGAAGATGAACAAAAGTCTTATGGGTTTAGAACCACATGAGGGCGAGACAGAATCTTCCTTTCTGGGTGAACTATCTAAGGCTGACAAAAAAGACAAAAAGTCTGTAAAAAGGTGAAATGAGAGCAAAACTGTGGCAAAGTGTTACCGGGCAACAGCAGCCAGAGGTTGGCATGCCACCAGTGAAGCGCATCACACACACACTGAGTCATAGCAGCCCACATGCTAACCCATTTCTACATCCAAAAATTGTGTTTTCAAAAAACGTATTTTTCAGCCTGTATTCAAGAGTTTGAGCCGCGCAGACGTGCTGCAGCATCCAAAACAATAACTGTGAATTCAGTCAGGTAACATTTACATATTTCACATATTAACTTTGTCTCAGAAGATTTTTCTAATATTTCTTGGAACAAATACAAATTTACAGATTAGAGACATTGATTAGAGGTTGACAGAGAAAGTATAGAGCTATATAATGAATGTGGATTGTAAAGTTCAGATCATTTGATCTTCAGGGTGTGTTCACACTTGGCAAGCTTGGTTCAATTAAAACGAACCCTGGTGCGATTGCTCTGTTAGTGCGGCTTATTTGATTAAGTGTGAACGCTGTCATCCGAACCCTGGTGTGCACCAAACAAGCAGACCGTGATCCACATTTTCAAACTCTGCCGTGACTGAAATATGAACGCAACATGGATTTGGATGAGGAATATTTAAGTTCATAATAAAATCTCTGGCTTTTGATTGGAGAACATCACAAATGAGAGCTCTTTAATATCTTAGTTGTTTCTCCATGAGATAAATCGAGAGCAAAAGTATTTTGCTTATGTCTGCTGCCTCTCAGTTGTTTTTCCCACATGTCTCTCCTCTAGAGTTTCAGAAGAGACATCAGCAATGTCTAAATGAATCTGGGATGAAGATTTGTAATGGCATTGAATAGGCAGTGAGTTTTTCTCCAAGAAACGCATTCCCATCCATCATAAAATAAATCCATTCGGCTCCAGGGTGTAAACAAATGCCTTCTGAAGCGAAGCGGTGGGTTTTTGAAAGAAAAATATTCATATTTAAAACTTTATAGAATTACTGGCTTCCGGGAACAGCCGTACGTGTGTTTACGAGAGAGTTGTGTTCCCGGCGGTAGGGTGACCTCTGACCCGACGTATGACTGCCGTCGGCGTACCGTAATCTTAGGTGAGAATTGACGCCTCTCGCGAAAACCACGTAACTCTCTTGAATGTGCGTACGGCCATTGCCGGAAGCCAGTGATTATAGTTTGTAAAGTTTTAAATGTAGATATTTTTCTTAAAAAAATGGTTTTACTTCAGAAGGCATTTATTAACCCACTGGATTCATATGGATTACTTTTATGATGGATGGATGCGCTTTTTGGAGCTTCAAACACTATTCAAAGCTGGGAAGAGCCAGAATATTTTTTAATATAACTCTGATTGTGTTGTGCTGAAAGAAGAAAGTAATTTACACCTATGGCTTGAGGGTGAGTAAAGTATGGGACAATTACTCTATACTATTTGTATTTTACCCTTATACAGAATGTTTTAGCATAAAGTGTTCTTTAAAATTGATTTTAAGAATCCTAGGGTTCTATATTTGAACACCCCTGAACCTTTTTTTCTAAGAGTATATGAGCAATAAAATCTTTCTCTGAGTATGATTCTGATCAAATATAAAGAACATAGTTTGAGACACTGCTGAGATCTCTTCTAAAACACACGTCTGAAGTGAAACGTGTGAGATTAGGGTGTTTTTCTAAGGAAAAACATCTGAGAAGTAGGAGATTCTCCATTTACTCTTCATTTAATCCCAATCCAGTCTAGGAAAAACATTTGATCTATCAAAGAGATGTCATCTGTGATTTTCCTTTCCTGCTGATCAGAACATGATGACATGCACAGTGTGTTTGGACAACCTTCAGAAAGAGCGTCCTGAGAATCTGATCTCCTCTGTATATGATTTGTTATTGTATGTGTGTACAGTATGAGTGTGTGCGTGTCTTTATTTAGCAGTATGGGTGTATTATTGAAGTGCAGTATGCAGCAGAGATATCTTACATAACACTGTCTCCTCAGGCAAGTGCACTGCTCTCTCACACACACACACTGCCGACTCCACAAGCATTCACTTGCACGTGATAAATGCACACACGCGCTCATGAGAAGAGAAAAGAAATATATGCACGACTCGTACAAAATGTTCATAAATAAACCAGACATGTGAATGCAATTATTTTGTGCATGCATTTTCCAAATATTTTTCAAAAAGACTCGAAAATACTCATATATAACCTCTTTAACCTCTCAACTACAAGAGGGAACCAAATAAACTGCAGAGCAAATAGATTGGTAACACTTTATTTTACAGTGTCCTTGTTACATATGTTACATGTACTTTCCATAGTAATAACAGTAAATTATGCATAATTACATGCAACTAAACTAGGGATGTCAACGATTAATCGACTATCGATTAATTGTCGATAATACATTTAATCGATACAACTTATTGATCATCGATTAAGCAGGTCTTCATGCGCGTGTGCGCGGCTCAACCGCAAAACATGTAAAGCAAGCGCGCCGGAGTTATGTTTGGGACCATTTTACACCGACATCATGACTATAAGTTTGCGTGTGCATTCGCAGCCTTTTGTTTTGTGCAAATGTAAGTTGTAATACTGTTTATTTTGTGTATGCCTATCTATACCCAGACAGCAAGCCAACATTGAATAAACATTGTTTTTCCATCTGAATCATCATTATGGTTGATGTTGAAATTTCAATGCAAAATAAATGTTGAATCACCATTACCATATCGATGAAAACCTGATGTTATTAATGTTGATGGCAACAATATTGGAACAACATTGATCTATAGTTATCTTTATGATTGATTAAGCATTGATATTTGGTTTACCGGGCGATCGCTGATTGTGTTGAAAAGTCATTGATTTATAGTTGACCGGGAAACGACGCTGTTGTTGAAGAGTCATCGCATATAGTTGACCGGGAAATATGATTGAAAATGCATCGATATAGTTGACGATTTTTGTTTGACCGGGAGATCAACACCAACGTACTGCACCGAACACAGCTCATTTCTGGACCTTGGCACAAGCGTACAGGTAAGCTTGCTTAATGTTCGATATGAATGAATTGTACCAAATCAAATACTGTTAGGTTGATCGTTAACATGATGGTTAATGTAGTAACCGACGCAGTGCTGCAGTCACTGAAATAGATTTTTGTTTTACCAATGTGTCAAAATCTGCCAAAAGTACTTTGTGGTTCTCTTCTAGGTTATAAAGTTAGCAAAACCTCACTGGTCCAGTCTATTTTTGTGACAGCTAGCTCAAAATGCATGTCTGTACCCATTGCTAGTGTCGTGAAATCTATTAACACAGCACCGCTATTTCTTCTGACCGCCGGAGAACACCGGCGGAACCAACGCTAGCATAGTGCTCTATCTAGCGCTATACCCACAGCAGTGACCGTGGCGGGCCAGAATTACACAAAAGACATGGTTTACCTTTACTTTATTCAATGCAGAACTGTCTCGAGTTGTAACGTTAACTGGAAATGCCGATTAGACCATCTCGTCGTAATAGCCTACAAATCCAAAATATGAATAATCCTCGAGCAGGGCTGCGATATGCGTGCGATACAGTTTTGTAACTCCATTGTGTTTGTTTTCAGAGATGATAACAGTCGTTTTATACTAGTGCTTATGCGATATCATGATTTTTGATGATCTTCTGCACCTTTTCTGAGCGCGGGGAAGCGCGCGCGCCACGCGCGCACTGTTATTATACAGCGCCTGACAACCAGGCCTGGCGGCGTCAAGGGGGGGCTTAGCCCCACTACATACTTCATTTAGAAACAATTAAAATGCCTCGTTAATTTTAAAGACATAGCCTTATTATTAGCCTGTGTTTTTGCGGTGAGATTTATGCATGCACCCAGTATTTAAGCAGAAATTAATGTGCAATTTAGTCAACCAGAAAAATCTTCTGTCTATGGTAACTCTAATCAATACATTTGCTATTTAATTAGTTATACGTATCCAGTTATTTATATTTAATTTGTTGAGTTAACAATTAGTTCTGATTTAATAAAATAATAAACATGATTTTTTACTTGTATTCTAGATGCCTCAACGTCTTACAACGGCAAACACTATGACTTCGCTCAAGCTGTACAGAAGTGGCTGCGCTACGCCCCAGACCGAGCGGGAGGAGCTGGAAGACGGAAGACAGACGCAGCAGGACTTAGCACGTTAAAAGAAAAAGAAAAAATGAAATAATACAATAAAAATGATTGTTTAATTTTTAAAGAATGCGTGGGGTGTCATTTGTGCTAGTCTAGGTTATAGCCTAAAGGTATAGTTTCTATTTTCTATATTTTGCTAGCCCATCCTAAAGCAGGATTATAGCCTAATAATAATGTTTTTAATATTATATTAAAATTACAGACCTTCAGATTAAACCTGTGGTATATTAAAACACCATTGAAGTTTTGTTGATATGCTGGGATTTCAACATTGTTTCAATATCCATTGTAATCGAAATACCATTGAAATTCTGTTGATCTCTAGGTATGATTTAAACGTTGTTTCAATGATAATAGAGGGTGCAACATGATGAAGAATCAACATCAGAGTTCGACGTTGATTCAATGATTTTATCGTTGACAGTGGGATGTTGATTTAACATCGTTTCAATTACTATTTGCTATCTGGGTAACTTATCCGATTTATCTCATATTGGATGCAATTGGTTAAGAATTAACTCTGTAGTAAAGCGTCAGCTCAAACGGCAGTGCACGACTAATAATGACTATTGGGACTGTAATATTACATAACATTATAAAGAGAACAATACTGTAATAAAACATTGTGAATTATTTGGGTTTAGTTGCCGTGTCGCGTTGCTCCAGGAAGAGCGCGTCCACAACATGAGTAGTTCTGAATGAATGGCACGTAACTTAGTTCAAGTTCACTTGTGCATGAATTTGCGTCATTTTGTGCAGATATAATTTGTAATATTATGTTTATTTTGAATATATCTGATTAATTTCATATAGGATGCGTTTCTTTTAGATAAATAATGTGCTAGCAAAGTGCTCCAGTTTAACGGTAGCAGATTCATTCAGCGCGTGCAGTTGTTCCAGGAAGACCGCGTCCACAACAGTCACGCATTCTAAGCGCATATGAGGTGGCGTTGGTGACACGTTGTATTAGTAGTTAATTATATTTGATTATTAAATAATTAATTTAATTATCAATCACATCAAAACATTTTACAATCCTACTAGCCCTTTATTTTTATTTAAAGCCATTCTCATTGATTTGGTGAGGAACATAGCGTTTTGAGCAGCATTTGCAGACCCTGTCATGCTGTTGGCCATAGCCACTGCAGTAGATGCATATCGCAGTATTACGGCTAACGATTAATCGATTAATTGATCGTTAATTTTAATGACGATCGATCATGGGAATTTGTGAAAATTGACATCCCTAAACTAAACCTCAACCAAATCCTAATCCTACCCTAACCCTATATTAAGTACATGTAGTTGCTTAATAGTACTCAGTACTTAAATATATAATTACACTGTAACAATGACACCTTAAAATAAAGTGTAACCTAAAGATTTAAGGCTGCTCAGATCCTGTTTACACCTGGTATTAAGATGCGTTTTGGTCGATCGGATCACAAGTGGACGACTCTAAATACAGGTGAAAACGTTTTGAGGTTGTCTATTTTCGTTCGCTTCCAGATTCAGTCGAAAACGCATTCGACCGGATTGATTTCGTAGTGTAATCGCTCATGTGGTCGAATGTGTTCGATCAGTCACAAAAGACGCCTACTCTCCATCTACTGACCTAACCCGTGAACATTATGGGAAGAGTCTCGTACCATTCCTGATTGCTACCACACACAGCGTTCGGCATGGACTCGCGGCTTTCAGAGCAGAAACGAAAGCTAATGCTCTCCTTATGTTTTTCTGTCGTCTCCGGGCATATTTATATGTAAATTGCGCAAGCTTATTTTGTCCATTACATGGAAATATCTGAACAGGCCCATACATTTCCCCGCCCATAGACCCTCCACTCAAAGAAATCAGGACAGAAGTGGTTGAAAGTGGACAAAAGAGACGGATTAAACACCAGGTGTAAATGGGTATGTGTCTCCCTCGTCCACTTGTGATCCAATCAACCAAAACGCATCTTAATATCAGGTGTGAACAGAGCCAGAGACCCCAGTATTCTCACATGTGTCTCCTCTAAAGATCTTAACAACATCTCAAACCATGCTTAGATATGCCAAGATACCAAAGTCTGCAATACAATGAGATTCAATATCAACTCTCATATATTTCTCATCAAATTCTTCCAGGATCAAATGATCTACCCACATTAATTTTAGCTCTGTAATCTTACTCCATGTCAACAACCGTCTCATTTGTGTCTATTTTGATCTCTCCTAAGAAATTATGGGAGAAGCATCTGAGGTAAAGCTGATACTTAAAACGGTCATAACTGAGAACATGCGAACTCTGAGCAATAACATTTTCCTCTGGGTACCTAAAACACTTACAGCAACACAAACACACACAGTCCAGATATTTGCATACATTCCTTCTGAATAAGCACGTCTGTACACTGTCCTCTTTCTGAACATGAGAATAATTACTGTTGTCATGGACACAGTCATACAGTGACGGGCTTTACACGCCCTCTCGTGTCAACAAACACACATGTGGTGCATCTTTTCACGAGCGTTTTAATGTAAATAAACATGTTGGATTATGAACCACAAGATTGAAATGAAACTCCATGAATCAATGATCAGAGAGCGGGATGAACCTGCGCGAAACAATGTGAGCTAAATATAAACACGACTGTTGCAGAGACGCAGCTCAGGCCTAAACAATGAACGCAAGTATAGTTGACGTATAATATGTCATGGAGCTTTATCTCTCTCTCACTCGTGTGTGTGTGTGTGTGTGTGTGTGTGTGTGTGTGTGAGATATATATATATATATATATATATACTGTATATACATATGTATATATGTATATACATGTAGTGTGTGTGTGTGTATACAACCCAGCTGATACAATAAGCTGATAAATGGTTTAATGATAAATTATTTAAATTCTATACTATTTTGTCTAAAATCAAAAGACAAACATTTTAAATAAACTGAATTTTGTGTATTTCAGCATCACAACATTATTATTACAGAATGAAAAATGCATATTCATTTTGATAAAAATGTTCACTATTTTTAATCACTTTTTTGACTTCAGTAGTTCATTTTAATTGTTATGCTGAGAATATATATATATATATATATATATATATATATATATATATATATATATATATATATATATATATATATATATATATATTTTTTTTTTTTCTTTTTTTTAAGTATATTCCATGTAGTCCCTAAATTATTTTTTAAAAGCTGATAATTATTTTAATTATGGTCAATAAAAGATAAATAGCTCATATTAAAGCTATACAATTTTTTGTCTAAAATTAAAAGACAATTAGAAATCAACCATTTTAAATGCTGAATTTAGGCATCACAGTATTATAATGTACAAATCGAAAAATGCATATTTTGCGATAACTTTAGAGTTTTTTAATTTAGATTAAATTTATTTTGATCACTTTTCTTCAGTAATTTAAATTAAATTTTAAATGGTCCTGCATTGAGATGATACATTTTATAAAAGTACAAATATTCCATGTAGACAATTAATCCTCAATGAATGAAAAGCTAAAAAGCTTATAAAAGTACCAAGAAAAAAATTATAAAAAAAAAAAAAAAATCTATAAAAATAAATAAAAACAAATAGACAAAATGCAGCTTAAAATATGATTCGCAAGACATGGTATTACCACCCAGTACCCACATACACATTTTCACATATTGTGATCAGCAATGTCAATACGGAGTCACCATCTGCTCTGTGTCAACAGTGGTGTTGACCTTTGACCTCTGGTATGGAAAGTTAATATCAGCATTTCATGAATACTCGCTGTGCCTTTATTTTATTCTCTCTGTCAAATTTACTTCTTGCCCTTTCACAGCCTGTAAGCTCTCTGCATATGTGTGTGTGTGTGATGGAGCAGGTCAGGGAAGGACAAGCAATGGCAGTGTGAGGTCAGGATAACTGACCCATGTGTGTGTGTGTGTGTGTGTGTGTGTGTGTGTGTGACACCCTCCAGCTGCTGAGACAGATGCTGAGACTCCTTTTGAATCTACTAGAGACTCAAGAAAAAACACCAGACCAAACACACACACACACACACACACACACACTCAAGAAAAAACACCAGACCAAACACACACACACACACACACACACACACTCTGATCTCTGGCTCTCACTCAAATGCACACACACAAATGCACTCGCAAAAGCATTTGCAAACAAACAAAAAACATTTCTGACTGCTCACATCTCATTTCTGGCAGATATTTCTCTGACTTCTGCTGAGTTTGGTTATCATGGCTCCCCATATTCTGTCATTTACTCACTCTCATGTCGTCAAACCTGTATGACTTACTTTCTTACACTAAACAGAAAAGGAGACAGTGTTTACACAGATATTTTCCATATAACGAAATCATACAGTGACCATCAAATATAAAATGATATAAAAAGATATAAAAGGACAAAGAAAGCACCATGTGGTTTCATTTGAGCTATTACTGTCTAACGCTTAAAGTGTAACTTCACCGATTTTCAACATGCTTTGTATTGTTACAATGTCGGTATGTAAATAAACAATGTTTACTCGTTCTCGTGTTACCTGGACCGGTATATTCAGGTTTATTTGTCACCAAAAGACTTTTGACAACTCCAGTGCTTTTGTGAAGACTACAGATTATACTTCTGTGGCGTTCTCTTCATATTTATGATACTTTGCAGCATTTAGCCTTCAACGCACTGCTGGATCCTTAAAAACTAAAGTAACTCAATTCCGCTAAACGTTTACTCTTTGAATTCTTGCACTCCGGAAAAATACAAGCCGACACCATTATGACTAAAAGTTTACTAAGAAGTATTTCCTACTAAAGTAAGGTGGTATTTGACTCTGGTAAGCATATCCATAGCAGACTGGTGGGAGTGGCCTTGGACGGCAACATGCCCAGTGCATTATGGGTGTTGAAGTTTTCCTACTAATTTAGCAAAAGGGAAGTCAACAGCCTTTCTACTGTATAGGCAGCCAAGTTTTATTAAAAGCCCATTTGCCCACGATGAAGTACCCATGCAGTGTAAAAAATAATTTAATTAGCTTGCAATTGTGTAAGAAGAAATGGAGACAAAGAACAAAAATATAGTTTTTTCATGAAATTGTCATGTGTATAAATCAACAGTCTGCGTTTTATGAACAGTGCCACGGGTTCTGTCAGTTTTATGGGAAAAGTGTTACTGTTTGATTGTAGTACCATTTTTTAATCCTGTAAGCATCATCAACATTTTAAGCTGGAAACCAAAATGTATTTTATTTATTTTTTATTTTATTTTTGGTGAGTTACTGCTGTTAATCTTGCTCCCTGTTTTCATGTTCGGATAGTACTGTTTCGATAATAACCAAGTATATACTGTTCTAAATTAAGATACAAAAGTATTTGTATTAGTATTGTGGTTGTCAAACATTAGTGGAACTGTGGTTAATATGATTATGGTTTGATATTTTGTTATACACTATCGTTCAAAAGCTATGGTTCACGATGCATTAAATTGATCAAAAGTTACAGTAAAGACATTTATAATGTTACAAAAGATTTCTATTTCAAATAAATGCTAATCTTTTTGATCATCAAATAATCCTGAAAACAAAATGTATCATGATTTCCAGAAAAATATTAAGCAGCACTGTTTTCAACATTGTAATAAGAAATGTTTCTTGAGCAGCAAATCAGCATACTAGAATGATTTCTGAAGGATCATGTGACACTGCTGAATGAAGCTGAAAATGAATGAGTTATTTCAATTTGCCATCCCAGTAATAAATTGTTACAAATATTTAAATATATTAAATTGTTATAATATTTCACAATATTACTGTTGTTGCAGTGTTTTGATCAAACAAATGCAGCCTTGGTGAGCAGAAGAGACTTCTTTCAAATAATTGTAATAATCTTACTCATAATAATCATCCATAATGCATAATGCAAGTTTGACTTCATTGTCCGAAATACATTTTGGGGCCACTGTATGGCAGTTAAACTTGTTATTTCAGCTAAAATTGTGCTGAAATAACAAGTCAGTGGTTGACTCTGAAGAATGTGACAGTATATTGGATCAACAGAGATGAGAGTAGCTCTCACAGAGCCTATAAAGGAATGATCTGAGTGGTCAGAGAGCTTAGGGATGGTCTGAAAACTCACCAGGTTTGTTGAAATACCTAATCTCCAAAGCACATTTAATACTCAAAAATGTAAATTCTGTCATCATTCATTTACTCCCCCACACGTCGTTCCAAATAACTTTGAAAGATGCTTTGAAAAATGTCTTTTTTTCTCATACAATAAAGTATCGGGAAGGCCACAACTATAAAGATAACGACTATATAATTGGAATCTTTTTCACAATTTTTTTTTTCCAGCTGATTAACGATAAAAACATTGACAGCCAATCAGAATCCACTCTGCGTTAAAGAGCTTGAGCATTTAAAGTGATAGATGACCAAACTGCAGCACATGCTTATAATAAACAATGTTATTGTCCGTTGATGTGGACGCAAATATACAAAAATCAAAAAAAAAAAAAAGGTTCTATAAAAGTTCTTTACACATAGTAACAGTTCTATTTAGAACCGCATCGTCCTTAAGAACCCTTTGGTTCTTTGTGTTAGAGTTTAGGGTTCTTAATTCCCGCCTTTTTGTTTTTCAAATCTTTAACTGTCAAAGCCACCTCATTACTGATTTTCAACTACTGTTACTACACAGACTGTCAACATACTCTCAACAGGTAATTATTTCTTTCTTAAAATGTCTATAAATTATAACTTTAAAAATTGTAACAATAATTTCCTAACAATCATGTCCTTTTCTCTTTTTCTGAACATGTGAGCAGCTCTGTTCAGTTAAAGGATCTTCTCTTCTCCACAAAGTAAGTAACAGAGATATGAAATTTATGATTCAATATTGTTCGATTTTTTTTTATTATGACCATATGCCTAAGCATACCAGCTACAAAAAACATTAAAGCTATCTCATGCTTTTATATCACTTTTTCCTTTTAACATGATAAGGGCTCATACTGTCCATTTTTGCTAATTTTGGCCTTTATTATGAACATAATTGTTTTTACATAATCAAATGGAAGAGACACAATGTAACTCTAAACTCAATTGTGTATTTCAGATGCTGTCATATACTAAGAAGATCTAGAAGATACTAATACTAATATTAATGAAAATAAATATTGTTGAAAAGGTTATTTATACCACCATATAGCACTTTCAAAGCATGGTTCTTTATGGAACCTTGAAAATGGTTCTACTTAGCACCAAAAAGGGTTCCTGCTATTGTTACAAGCCGAAGAACCCTACTATCATTATAGTAATTCTTCTTAGTGTGAATAGGCCTTAATAATGATGAACCGATGTAAATCTGGTGACGGTGTAAATTGAAAATGTTTTGTCTTTCTATTTAGCCTCTAAATAAAGTTTTTTTGTAAAATAATTTTCTATGATTATGTATGCAAGCTCCTCTCCTATGATGAACCGGGATATTCTTTTAAAATGATTTCACTCCTTTTCTGTTCAAAACACTTACACTATTAAAAATAAAATTTCCAAAAGGGGGTTTTCACAGCAAAGCAATAGAAGATTTTTTTTTTGGTTTCCCAGAGACCCTTTCAGTGAACAGTCCTTAAAAGAACCATTTTTTTCTTAGTGTGAAATGCATTTTAAAAATCTAAAGAACCTTTTTCCACTATAAAGAACTTTATATAAAGAAGCATTCCATGCATGGAGCCACTGATGCTAATAAAGAACCTTATGAAACTAATAATGAAATATTAATGTGATGAACAATAATGTGCAGGTGTTTGGTTGATAATATCTCTCCCTTTTTCTTTCTCTATCCTGCTTCCAGTAGTCAACCTCACCTTGACTCCTTACTGTAAGATACGCTCCTCTCAGAGTAACACTTTCAAATGCTGGGCCACCCTCACACGTTCACAGGCAATGAGGAGGATTGTTCTGCGGATCCGTAGAGCCCGCTGGAGCCCCACCAGTGGTAACACAGATAATGGCCTAGAATCATACTTTGGGAAAGTAGGCCGCTGACAGGCTCGCGCTTGTTCCCGGACCCCAGAGGTACGAGGGGAGGGACTCATTCAGGTCACAGCTGTGCTAGCGTCTCTCACTCTTTCTCTCTCTCTCTCTCTCTCTCTCTCTCACTCTTTCCTTCCTGACCGTTCACTCCTGCCCTCGCCCCGTCCTGACCCCCACAAACGGGAAGACACTCACAAAGGTTTGCCTCCGAGTGTGAAGCCCTGCTGTGTAAGAGAAACCATCGGCACACTAGCTCAGGGTTTCACTTCCACATACCATGAGCGCTCAATCTCAAAACAAAACTGACTTCAAAGACTAGCCTTTTTTATAAAGACTCACATTAGCTGAACATTATTCTTTTTTGAAGAGTTTTAGGTCGAAGGGCATGAAAGTTTCACTTGATTTCACGTGTCAATAGGTATGTTCCCCGCCTTCTGAAGCGATGCGTTTCTGTAGGAAAACTATCCATATTTATAACTTTATAACCTATAATCACTGGTTTCTGGTAATAGCCGTACGCGAGTCTAGTTCTGTTGGAAGAGTGACCCCTGACCAGTTGATTGATAATAATACATTACATTGATAATAATAAGAAATGCTTATTGAGGAGCAAATCAACATATCAGAAGATTTCTGAAGGATCATGTGACACTGAAGACTTGAGTAATGGCTTCGGGGAATTCATATTAAATATTTTAAATTCAAATATATTAAAATAGAAATAGAGTACTTTTAAAATGTCATAATATTTGACATTATACTATTTTTAATTCAGCCTTGAGGCGATTAGAGACTTCTTTAAAAAACATATTAACAAATTGTACCAGACCTAAACTAGTGTATTTATTTACAAATGAAAACCTCTCCATTTTCCATTACATAATGCTTATAGTGTGTGACACCATGGGTCCACTGCAAGTAAATGGCGTGACATGATACAACAGTCCCAGCCAAGCATTTTAATCAACAAATCTGTCATTGCAAACGTCAGGTTATAGTTGTCACTTGCAAATTATATAGTGAGGATAAACACTTGTCCACTTGTTCAATTTCAAAGATCACCTCCATTATGGAAGAGAGAAAGAGTCGGTGAGAAAAGGAAACACAAAAGCAATTAAACGTGTATCTTTCCATATCAAGTAATGGTGCGGTGTAATTTGTTATATTTATTATGCACTATAATACAATAATGTATTGAATGAATGAAAACTGTATCAAAATCCAAAAATCTGAACCCCTTTTTCCAGTTCTAGCATTAGTGTAGTTATCGTGTGCATTCTTGCTCGCCAAATAAGTTTGACTGATCTGAGGGAAAAACCTGGTTACATTCACTTTGCTAATGACAACTTCAAGAGGAGCAAAAATAAATGAAATTATGTCATAATTCACCTTCATGTCATTCCAAACCTGTATGACTTTCAAACTTTTGTGTTCTAAAGAAATGCAAACATGATGTTTTCAATGACAGGGTAAGTAAATGATGACGCCTATTATTTTTAGGTGAACGATCTTTTTAAAATATGAGGAAATATTCAGCCTTCACATCTTGAACTTTGTACTAGTGACAAAAAGTTCTGCAGAAGCAGAGTTTCCCATCCTAATGAGGTCATACTGGATACTTAGAGATCCCACTGTACAATACAACATTGCTGCTGCAGATATTGTCGGTGGGAGGCTCACTTCTGGCTTTGGGGGTGATCGGGGTGGGGTGGCTGAAGTAGGGCAGAGAACTTAAGAGATTTGTGGTGTCGAACAACAAACTAGTGAGATCTGAAGCGGCATATAGCAAGCAAAGACCATCAGACACCCACGGTGCCGTTCTAGAAGCACTTCCACTGCACTAACTGCAACATCCTGTAATTAAACTGCTGACAATCTGAAATACATCATCCTGTGATCACACAACCGTGCTCTGTTTCAGCCCCCGAGACCTAAAAACGATGGAAGACACATTTTGCCGCGTGTCAGACAGAAGTGTTTTGTGTTACTACATGGCGAGTCTTAAAAATACAGCCGCCACGTCCTACGACAATCCCATAATTCTGCAAAAAGATGAGACAAAGAGAAAGAAAAGGAATGGGAACAGAGAAAACTGACTAAAGAGATGGATAAGAGAAAGGGAGGGAGACTCGCCAGTTAGCGATTGACCCAGATTGGGAGAAGGTAACATAGCATCACATGCCTTCGACGTAGGGATTTTTACAAGCGCCATTTGATGTTGCACAATTAATGCATGCTTCACACACGAAGGCGCAATCTGCACGTGCACAAAAGCGGGAAGCGGGACTTCGAGATTACAAACAGGCCAATGAACCAATCAGCTGAGTGAGCTGGGTTGATTGACAGGCCAGATGTGATGAGGTCATACAGCAGTAAATACAGGATGAACAGTATACGAGATCCATCTGGATCACAGAAGCGTTCCTGCTTTCGCATGGCCTCATTAGGTCTCTGCACTATCCAGTGTGTCCTCTGCGCTCCAAACTTACACCCAAAGTATTTATGTTAAAGAGGCTAAATTTAGTCACTCATATTCTTTCTCTCTTCCTTTTTCACTCTACCTCCCAGTTTCACCTTTAGTCTGTTTTGAACCAGATCTACGGATGGGTATCTGTATGTGGCGGCATGTTATTTTTAACCCAGTCCACTTCCTGTGTTGTGCACTAATAATTTAGAATATCCTACAGTTTCCTGCCAGTAACCCTGCTGAATCCTCTTCCAGGTCTAGTGTCAGTTTAAAGTAACAGTTCTCCCAAAAATGAACAATCTGTCATTATTTACTCACCCTCGTGTTGTGATAAACCTGTATGTTGTCTCTCGAACCCAAAACGAGACATATAAATGGAAAAAATAACAGCATGAGCATACGTTAGGGTTTTGCAATTTGCGCATTTTCGGATAAAGTATTTCAATTTAAAATGCGTTTAAAAAAGCTCCAGGTTTGCTGTGTTTGTTATAGGGCTGCACAATTTGGCCAAAGATTCAGAGTTTAGATATATGAATATAAAATAATTTTATATTTTGGTGGAAAATGGCAGGGAGACCTTAAAGTTTCTCTTTTGTTGACAACAGCCAGACAATCATTATTTACTCACATTAATGTTATGACAAACCTGTATGTTGTTATGTTTTGTTAGCTGAAAAAAAAAATATCCAAGCTGCTTTATGGGCAAAAATAACAGAATGAGGAAGGAAAGAATGACTGATATATCAAACTTAATAAATTGATGTATTAATAATAATAATAATAATAATAATAATAATAATAGTAAAGAACCAGGTTGGCTGTTCTTGTTTGTTGGGCTGCACAATTTGGCCCCAAAATGTTGTGATTATATATCAATATGACTATAATAATAAACTAAATAAAAATGATTCATATTATAATATTTCACTGCAAAATAAAAATGTATTTATACAATTTATTTTATTTCACATTTCACTTGTAAAATTAAAATACTTAATCTTATATTCTTTCATTTATAAATGCTAAACCATCAAACAATAATTTGGGTAGAAAACCACAGGGAGCCCTTAAAGCTTCTCTTTTGTTGACAACAGTCGGTTTATTAGCACTTCTCATTACAAGTTTGGGAAAATTGTTGCCGTGTATTGCATTTTCAAATGCACACTATAAGTGACCCAAACTTCATGTGTGGGGAGTTCATGTGAAGCAGAATTTACTGTAAACCAAGCTGCTCTGAGACACTGAAAACACCATCATGAGCTGTTCGCGTGTCAAAGAACACAGTGGCACGCTTCACTCTGAAAAGCACAGCGCGTATATATTGATTCAATTAAATTGCAGCCATTGAAATTTG
The DNA here is from genome assembly GCF_949319135.1 of Squalius cephalus. Lineage (NCBI taxonomy): Eukaryota > Metazoa > Chordata > Actinopteri > Cypriniformes > Leuciscidae > Squalius > Squalius cephalus. The sequence continues at coordinate 31,403,788 of NC_137135.1, forward strand.
ATAATCGCACTGCTATATTGCGAATTTGTTTTTTTTTTGTTTCGATTCTTGTGCATCCCTAGCATACAGGTTTATAAATACTTAAACAATGGCAGAATTTTGCTGTTAGGAAGTTATGACGTATGAAAAGTAATGATGAATGACAGGCCTTTACAAAAAGTTCACTTTATTAAGTATACTTAAGTAAAGTTCAAGTATATTTTTAAGTGTACTTTATGTAGAAAGTGTACTAACATCAATGTACTAGAAGTATACTTGTAAGTGTACTGATTCAATATACTTGGGACGAAATTGGCCCACTTTTTAGTGTATAAAAGTTTGAGTATACTTTAAGTGTAACAGTAGTAAACTTTGACTAGTTTACAACTAAGTTTTTCGTTTTTTACTGCAACTTTACTACTAGTGAACTTAAAGGTAAACTTATGATAGTTTACTAGTCAAATACTTGTTTGTTATTAAAAAAATTTTGCACTTTAAGTATACTATTATGTTCCTATTTAGGTATTAATGTTTTATACTTGAAATATACCGTTAACTGTAACTTTTTCCATTTTAAAAACATTTGATTCTAGCTTCATGCATCCTTTTTTTATCAACACTTAAATGTGGGTAAGTTTCATTAAAAAAGCAACATTTTAAACAAAAAAATCTGGAAAAAATCAGATTTTTGTAAAAGACTACGCCCGGAACGATAATCAAAACACAAATTGAGTAGATCGAGTCCATCAACATCCCCAAAGCTTCAGTCGTTTCCTCGACATTTAATTCGCTAACGCTAGGCATTTTTACTTAAATGCTGTTTAAATTTTCATGATGATTCTGTAGCGCCCCCTATCGTATTGCAGTGAAAACACGGATAGCCTGAAAATTTAGTCAATGGCGGTGAAAGAGTCAAGTAGATTTGATGTACACTACCAGAGGACTAGCCTACACAAAAATTCAGATACTCAGAATTAGAAACATCTGTTTTCTTTACTTTACTTCAATATTTTCAAACAGTGTAAGTTTATAAGACAGTATATACAACTATATGAAAAGTATACTTAGAATACTTCATAATACTTTTAAGTATATCTCGATCAAAAGATTGAGTACAAGTATAGGCCAAATAGGCAATACTTAGACTTTTCTGTCAGTATAACTCAAGTACACTTAAGTGTAATTTTAAGTATATTTCTAAATGTCACGGTTTGCTTGTGTAAACAGCACGAAGACAAAGGAGCAAAAAGATAACAGTCTTTTAATGACAAAGCTCAGGAGAAAAGGGAGATATCAAAACTACACACAACATAACACAAACGAGAATGGACCAGGAATGCAGGATAACACAGGTATTAACACAGGTAAATAACAAGATAACTAATGAGAGGTGAACTAAATGACTAATCAGACAGCTCAGGAAAACGCAGGGGAATCACAATGAAATGAACATAACTCCGACACTGAGGAGTACATAAAGTATATTTCTGAGCAGTACATAAAAGTAAACTGAAAGTATTTTTAGTTTAAAATAAGTATACTATAGCACACTTGAATAAACTTCTTTTTTGTAAGGGAATAGTGAGCCGGAAGTCCTATCCAGGGCATAGACAGCGTGCATGTGTGTGTGTGAGAGAGAGACACAGATAGCGGTGTGTGAAGGTTGTCAAGCGTGTGAGCGTTCTTTATTACACATACATCTGTATGTATCAGTGTGTGTGCTTGCTCAAGTTAACATCTCTAGTGACCCATAACATATGTGTGTGTCTGTGTGTGTTTGTGCATCTGTGTGGGAGGAAACAGTTTTCATCATTCTCCTGCAGTCCTGTATCACCGCATTTGATGCGAGATTGCCTCTCTCTCTCTTTCCTACTCTCTCTCCATTGCATCATTCAGGTGGGCGATGAAGTTGATTAGCTCAGTATCTGGTTAGATGGGCAGCACTTTAGTCATGTATAAAAAGCATTCTCACATGCATGAAAGCGGAACCCAAGTGTGTGACACTGGCTACTTTCGGAAATAGCATACTACAATACTACTCTTACTATTTCTGCAGTATGCAGGATATATGCTGCATAAAGCATGCGCATTTTCAACTACTACATTTGCCAAAATGTGCAGTAAACAACAGTACCGCAATGCACTGGGCACTATATCCCACAATGCACTGTGCTCAACTTGGCCTTACATCTCCATTGTGACAAATGAACCAAGTAATATCAGCTGCAATGTTTTTACATCCTTTTCTGGCCTCATTACTTGAATAGACTGCCAAGAATTAAGATGAGTTTACAGAAAATTTGATTCAAAATGCAAAATAACTCACTGTAATATGCTGCCTTCAAGTCATGCAAGAATGATTGTATTCGTAAACACCACTTTAAATTCGTAATGCTTTAAGCTCTGACTCTCTAAGCTGGGGCGTGTACATTTTAAAAATCATGGTGGAAACTAATTATTAAACTACTAAGTTTATGTACACTTTTTATTTGTGCACATTTTGTGCGTTCTATATAAAGAAGAGCGATAAAACATGCTCATTTAGGCGCTTGAAGCAACAGGCTTGTGCGTCAAAACATTTCCCATCATTCTCTGTGGCAGAATGAGAATACACTGATAAAGCATCCATTACAAACCTATGTGCATTTTTTACTTTAAAACATATTTGTCAATAGTGAAATCCAAAGAATTTTGAAATTGGCCAATGCATCTATTTTTACCCCAACCAAAATCACTAAAATGAACACATTAACGCAATCACATCGTTATCTTCCAGACTACAGGAACATCCTATGAGGATTAAACATGCATGTAATGAGGTCATGTGACAAGGAACTGCAATGCACAAAATGACGGCTCTAGTCCTGCCTTCTAAATAAAAGAGCAAATCGGCGTTGGAAGCTCTGGCTTTCCATAGAAAGGAATTCAATAAATAGGAATTCAAATAAATAGGAGTTGGTCTTGCTAGCCTGAAACAGCTGCCCGGAGACGTTGCAAATATGGCCGCCAAATGAACTGACTTGGAAAGTCGGTATGAAACGGAAGTTGTGATTGTCTTTTCTTCCCTATTGTGACGTATGTCCAAGTGAAACGGCTTCTCAAGCAAGACAAAATGTAAGGTGTGGAATTGTTTGGATGGTTGTGGTTTGCTATTGCTATGATGTCATGTGAGTGACAGGTTGCCCCGCCCACGTGCCTCAACACATCGTCAGAGAAGAGAGGGAGGGAAAATTATTTTGATCAAAAATGACGAGGGCACATGAATTGAAAAAAATAATAATAATAATGATGTGCATGGATAAATCATTTATAAAAAATACTATAAAATTCCATTGAAAAAAAAAAGACTTGTCAGTTTTGATTTCATGCTGACTTTAAATAGTTGACAATTTTCAGTGTATGCTGTGCAGTCTGCAGTGCTCTAGAATTCTATTCCAAACGTTCGCCTGTGTGTGTGAGAGAAAGAGATTGCTGGGACACAAGCGCATGCACATCCATCCATCTATCTGCTGTCAAGTGCCTAATTCCCCGTCTCTCCCACTTCTCATCCTCCGCACTTTTCACACATTCCCCCTCTCTTTTCTTTCACCTGCTCCCGTTTCATTTATCACCAGGCTCATGTCAACACTCTCTCTTAGTTTCTGTGTCGGGCTTTAACATCTCCCTCGTGTTGCGTGTCGGTGCTCAGCAGGAGGCATGCATGAATTAACACAGACTCACAATCTGGAGAAAATGTTGATCTTTGAAGTCGTTTCGATAATGCCTTGAACGTGCATTTCTGACTGCGTGCAAATAATATATTTCTGTTTTAAAACCTCCCAGGGGCCAAGGACACCTATTAGTACCAATCATAAAAAATACACTATGATGCAATTAGAATAGTCATTATTGTCGCATTACTACATTCCTTCAGGAGACAGATGGCAGTGAGGCGCATTTTGTCTCGCAGAGAATGCAGCACATAATAACTTGTGGAAATGAGCAAATTCATCTCAAGCACTCTACTCGCTTACTCTGTGTGTCTCTAGCATGCCATCTTCCATGCACCACTTTTACTCTGTTACTCCCTAGAAAATTTTGCAAAATGTACTATGGTGTTACTGGACTATGGTCATACCATGATATCTTGGATCAACATCTAAATACTTATGCACAGCATTCCATACTACAAAATATTGGACATTGGTACCACAGTATTACCATAGTTTATAGACTAAATGTATTTGACATGGTAGTCTTTGAGGTTTCTTGGAGTAACATGTAACCTATTAGGCCTATCCCAAGCACACCATCTTCTTCACTAAAAATACCATGATATTATCATGTTTTTTAAGTGCAATGCAAGTGTATTGCCATGTTTTTCTTTTTCTTCTGGACACTGCACTATAATATTTTGTTTTTTTTGGACATGGTACCACCATGGTATTACTATGATTATATTGAAGCAACATCTAAATAATTATATCAATCATCCCATCCTCCAAATATTGGACACTGTTACTATAGTATTACCATGGTTTCTAGACTAGGACACATACAAAATATCATGGAAATACCATGAAGTTTACTGCAGTAACATGTACATAATTATCCCAAACGCAACATCTTCACTAAAAAATACTATGGCATTATCATGCTTTTTAAGTGAAATGCAATGGTATTACCATGTTTTTGGGCATGCACCATAGTACAATACTTTTTTTTTTTTATGTACCATGGTAATACAAAGGTATTCTTACAGCCCTGTGTAAATAGTTCTCAATAAATCTTCCAAACCTTACAAGCAAGTACTATGGTACAGTGATGGTTTCAGATAATAATAATAATATTACAGTACTTTAAAATATGCCATAGCACTGAAATTCATGCACTATGGTATCTACATGGTACTTCAAAGAATACCGTGGTAATGCAATTGTGCATGTCCAAATTATCATGGAAGTACCATGGTACTTTTTGGGTACATTTTAAGTGTAACAAAACCGTACCATGTTTCTTGATTTTTGGACATGTACCATGGTTATACAATAGTACTGTTTGGCCTACATTGGAGTATATGTAAATACCGTGCAATATATGCACATATACAGTATATGAAAGTACCATGGTATTACCATCTTATACACTGTATCATGGATACACCACAGGATACTTTTTCCCTAAAGCTTTCCTGAACAATCAAGCATTTTCACACTTCAGCTGCATCCTAATACCTTTCTCACCTTCACACCAGCTGCTTTGCCTTCCTCGTACACCAACTATATCTGGACACGCTCTCACACAGACCTTCCCGTAAGCTTATAACCCAACATACCTAACGGTTAATATTACATAAGTGTGACACATATGCCACACTATGATTATTTAATGCAGAATGGCATATGTTGCTAAATAATTACAGGCGGCCACACTCCAGGGTTAAGGAAAAGCCCTTTACAATACACACCACATCTCTCTCTCTCGCTGCCCAAACCTCCCTCGCTCTACACAGTACGGTGGTCCAAAGCATGCCTCCCTGAGTCCCCTGTCCGCTCTTATTGTCTTCCATAATCCAAACAAATTCCAGTGTTGATCACATACACACAGGAAACAGATGCCTTCGGGCAGCTTTTGAGTATGCACAGCCATCGCTGACGTCTAATTAACCCCTCTCTCTACTAACCGCCCACACTATACATCCACATCCACATATCCCAGCATCCAGTGATGCTGTAATGCCCACATCCTCTCTATATGGCCTTTTTAGTGGGGTTTTATTTTATCTTTTTTTTTTTTTCTTGCAAAAACTAGAAATATAAAAATGGCTGTAAACACTGATTGGTATTGGCATTATGATGGGTTTGCATTAACGTATTTGCTCATCATCACATGAAATATATAGTACTGCAATGCACTGAAATGCAACTTGCTTCCTGCAATAACGTTTAGCTTTTATGCCTTTGGGATTTCTGCAGGCACTAGATGCAGTGCATCCTCTGTGTGCAGCCTTGTTTACAGTGTGTAACGCTGTACCAACGAATCGATAAACTGCTTCGGAATGATAGACTAACATACCCTCATAGGCCATCTATGCAAGGATGTCCATGTCAGTGCACGAGCTGACATTGCGAGCATCTCAGCGCATTTTCCCCGCATGACAAGAGTGCACTCGTGCAAGGGCTCGAGGCATTGCCAATTTTACATAATTACACGCACAATCGATACGTTAACAATCATCTCGTTATCCGAGTGCTGCTATCCGACAAGCGCGCGCACTGACATTGGAGTAAAAGATGCGTAAAGGCGAGCACAAGGAGATGCATACAATAATGCAGGAATGCAATGCAAAAGCCACGCTACCTTTAAGTCGTCCTTTCGCTGTCATCCTCAAACTGCCAAAAATATTTCATTGGATCGAGATGCTAATCTCTCTCTTGCTCTCCTCCCCCCTCTATCTCTCTCTCTGGGGTAACCTGGCACTGTATAACAGTTCATCTATCCGCCAGCAGGCGCGCGCAGCCGTCGATACGCTCCACATATGTGGCAAGCCGGTTTCACATTTATTCTTTAAAACGTTTGTCTAGATTTATGTTTCTAGTATTTATAGGTGCATAGTTTAAATGTGCATAAATTCAGTGTTAAGGTAATATAGATACAAGTACTTATTCCATTAGTTACTAGTGACTAGCCTACTTCACATTACTGCACTTATTAGATAGGGTACAATGGGGATAAACTGGCACACCTTAAGAATTTTTTTTTTCACTACTCCCATAAAGTATGATTGAAGAAATGGAGCAACAGAATTATATTATAAAAGTGGTTTGTTTGTTTGTTTAAAAATCTTATAAATGTATAATTTTTAAAGCCCACATTTTGTCCAGGTTAAAAGATACTTTAGCTAAAAATAATATGCTTTTAATAATGTCTATTAAAAAGGTAATACTTGTTCAAAAAAATCACTTTAGCTTTTTAGCTCTCTTTTTCGTTTGTTTATTTTCTATTTATTTTGATAAATAAAATAATCATTTTTTTGCTCAATAAATATATTAAAATTCATTAAAATACGTTCATTTTAAAAATACAGAAACAAAATTATTTTAAAAAACAAAAAGTTCTGAAAGCATTGAATGAGATCCCATTAAAATTTAATATAGCAACAATAAAGTAGCAATAAAGTAAAGTAGTGTAAAGTAACAATAAATATGATGTTTTATTATATGATGTGATTAATATCATATTTTTTTAAACATGATGGTTTCATTATAAATATGGTGATTATCTCTAAGGTGGACAGCCAATTTAATATATATTATTTATCATCTATTTAACCATGTCATGTCAACAAATGGAAAAGTCAGCCAGCTATTTATTATCATGTTAATTATTGTGCCTTTCACCCGAAACAGCAGGGGTTTTGTTTACTCCAAATACCATACTTGTACATATTCTTCCATTATTGAAAAACTGTTGGTTTAATTTACTGAAAATTATTAACAAGACCTTTGTCAAAATCTAGACAATAATTGTATCGATTTTCATTAAACAATAAATATTAGATCAATTTAGCACAGAGTCAACTTTGTGCTGCTGCCCGCGACTGCAGCCAAATTTCCACGTGCATCTTGAAAAGAGGATGTTTAGGAAAGTTCTGTGCCATCTAGTGGTTTAGAGGAGAATATAATCAAATGCACCTTTTACCCCGGTGCACCTTTAGCCCCGTTGTACCCTAGTACATAATTTTGAGTCACTAGTATCTACAAGTTGTAATAATTCTTATTTTAGAAGTTAACAACAGTGTTTAAAAAAAAAAAAAAAATTATTACTTTTTTTAGATAGTGACTGATTGCAAAAAATAAGGACTAGTTTCTGATGAATGAGCATTAATGCTAGTCACTACTAGAATAAGAATTAGTATATAATGAAGTTAATGAAGCAGAACTGAAAAAGATACTAGTCCATGAATTACTTGCAATTAATAACATAATAATAGATGTTCGTTTTAAGGAATAAATGTTAAAATGGATTGCCATATCTCGCCTGCATCAGCATCACTGAGCATATAGGGAGCCTTAATGGGTTTGCCAATCTCATAAAGGAAAGAAAGGTTTTGTTTTTTTAAGGCAAACACACCATCTGATCATCCTTTGATCACTGATCAATCATTTATGCATGAATTATCACGTTTTTAAAACCTTACGGTGCATCATCATAGAAACAGAATCATCGCAAACCCTTCACAATCGCATAATGCTGCATGCTTAAATGTGCTGAGTATGATTAATAAAGAACACAACAACAATGCACTTACATTTGATTACGCGGTCGGTAGGGTTTAAACCCATGATGTCTGTGCTGGACATTCTCATGGGTTGTTGTAGATAACGGGGAAAGTGCGCCTACTCCTAACGGGTGAGCGTGCGGTCTTCGGTGCTGCGGGATGCGCGGGCTGCAGAAGCCGCATCACTTGGTGCGTCTCTCCTCAGTCCACCGTCGGTCAGAGGGAAAGATGTGTCGCAGCTGATCCGGGGGAAACAGTGATGCTGGGGATGCTGGACTCTGCCTGGTGCCGTGTGGGGGCGGATGGGTAGACAGATAGATGGATGGATGGATGGAGCAGCAGCAGCAGGAGGGGGGCTGGGAGACTTCTGCTCGGTTCAGGGTATCCTCAGCGAGTTGCAGCACCACCCCGACATGGCGAAGACAGGAACTCCCACGCTCTGGCTTGCAGGGACTGCCTCATACCGCCATCACGCGGAGGTTGATTTGGGGTTTCCCTGCGCACGAGATGAGAGAGAGAGCGCGCGCGCCAAGGCATTGTTGCTGCTTTATTGACGTCAGTCTTTTTAATGCGTAGAAAGTCTATCTGAATGTACACAATACAAGGAAATGTGTATTATGAATGTTAAAAGAAGAACCAGCGTCCAAAGGTGTATTATGAATGTTGAAAGAACAAACAGCTTAAATAATGTTATTATTATTATTATTAGGCCTATAGGCTGTTTAAATGATCTAGAATCTATCCATCCATCCATCAAGAATGTTGTATAAATAACATTATAATGCTGTTTCGTTACTGCACGTGAAAAAGACGTAGCCTACTAGATGTATTAAAAATGTACTTGAGTATGTTTTTACAATACAAATATACTATAATGCATTTTTAATACATTTACCAGTAGCCTACGTCTTTTTCACCTGGGTATTACAATTGTTTTTTGGTATTGCAGCATGTTAATACCATGGATTTTGGACACCATGGTGTTATTATAAGTAAGCTACCATATAATAGCATGTAAATAATGTCTGATAGTCATTCAGTACCGAGATTATCATAGTATCATTGCATCATCTAATACCATCACTTTATGCACAAATTTTGCAGTATTTTGTTGTCTTGTATTAATAATCAGTATTATTTTGTATTGCATTGTTGCACATCAACAATACTATTCTGTTCTATGCTATTGTAACTGAATGATTCCACCTTAGTCCTGTTTTTTTTTCTTTTCTTTTTTTTTTCAATGAATGTGTTTGTCTGAATGGGGTAGAGGGCATAAATCTGTGCTGCAGGATAAAGATATCACGATGAAACAAAGTATTTTAGGAATATAGGCCGATAGTTTGATCTTTTTGGATTTGTGTAATCAGGATTATGAGGATCAGACAAAAGCACCTAAAAATATGTGCTATTAATTGTTTAGACAATCAAATATTAGAAATGAGAACAAAGGCAGGTAAGACAATAAATAAAGGTTTCTAATGCATCAAATCAATTCCAATCAGAATATATATATATATATATATATATATATATATATATATATATATATATATATATATATATATAAATTAAACCTAAAAATATACAGGTAAAGTGCATACTTACTAACATAACTTAATGTGGCATGTTTGATCAAAAATAATTAATAATTGCTAAATAATAAAACTTGCACAGCAGTGGTCCCTAGTTTCACACACATTCCATTATCTACAGACGATAATCTCGTATTTTGCCACGATAAAACATTATTTTCTCAAATATCCCTCCGCAATGGTGAAACTTCCTCTAGTCGAGGGTATGTATGTTATTGCCATTTATGTTGAAATTATATAAACTGCTCTCCTCATTTTAATGTAAATATGACTTACAATAAACATCTCGTCAGATCATATTTATATTCTAATAGTTCTTTCCATTCTATTTCTGAGGTGATCATCAAGCTCGTTTGTCGGCTCGAAATGGAAGCTTTCAACCACAGGCGTTCATTTGGGCTCAATAGCATTAAAGTCGTTGAGCACTAACCGCCATTTTGGCTCCGCTATTGCATCAGTTTCGTGATTCACTACAGCATTATCTAGCAACTGGCGTCGGCGCGCAATCTGTCCCCGGCGACTGCGTCCATTGGCGGAAGGATCTGATTAGAGCAGCGCAGTCTGCGTGATGCGGTAGCTACTCGCTGCCGCTGCTGCAGGAGGAAGGACCGAACCGCTACCAGCACCACCTTTCAGTTTCGCCTTCAAATTACACCAACCGGCTCCGTCACACACACAGAACACCGACTGAATTATCACCCCAAGGCGTCCTTTATTACGACACCCGAGGGGTTGGCCGCGTCGAAATTAAAGAAGCGCCGTTTTAATCGAGTATAAGTCTGGTTTTTGTGTTTTTGACAGCAGTAACAGCACAACAATGGCTCTGAAAAGAATCCACAAGGTAAGAGAAGGAAGTCACGGGCGCCATTGCCCTATTCCGCATCATCCTTCCTATTTTACCCTGGAAAGGCGAATTAAGGGATGTTACTGAGAAGTTAAAAGTGTTAAGTGTGCCGCTGGTGGGATGACAACTGTAGTAAAGCACCCCGGTTCGACGGTTCGGCCCGGGCTAACGGTTAGCATGTTAGCTGGCGACCCTCCGTCGAACTGTGTGAGACTGATATAAAATGATTCTACCGTTTCACTTTTGTTTGTCTCCCATCGCTTTTTATCTCAAACAGAAATAAACAGTCATTTGAAATGGAAGTCGGTTTGCAGTGGCTCACTTGAGGATTAATGTTATCTCATGATAACGTGTTAGCATGCTAACCCTTCGTAGCCAAAAATGCTAAAGGCCCGTTTGAAAACCTTAAACAAAGATCGTTTATATCCTCCGCAACATCTTCAAGTGACTGTGTTTTTATCATCGATATATTAATGTACAGTATTATTATGTTGCATTTGTTTATATCGTGCTGTTTTGTGGTGTTAACTGGCTAACCGCTCAGGGAGAGGCATCTGGCCCATCAGTTTGCTTTTGCATTTATGTGTTTTAAGTAATTTTCGGATTATATTGGTGGTTTATATAGTTGAATATCTTTCTGTCCATAACAAAATCTTAATATTTGGTGCTTGAGTCCAACTGTTCGATTTTAAAGCCAAACTCTCACATTATATATCTGGATATTTGAGGTTAGCTCGTGGCGCAAGTAAATTGACGTTATGAACGTGGTCCAAAGCATTCATATTCACACTTATGACCCCTTGTTGAGTTTTTCTGACAATTTTGAAGCCTTTTAGTTCTCTCGGGTTTCAGTAGAACATACTAACCTGAAAACAAATATGTTACATAAGCTGTGGTCACCTCTCATGTCATTACAGCAGCAATAACTCTCATTACACAGACTGTTATGTGTCTGATTTGATTATTGACCTCTTTATTCTCTTCTTAGTCAACCAACCAGTACGTTGGTTTGGTGTATTTTACTGTCATTTTGTCAAATGCACAGATATTCAGTATTTAGTTTCGGTGTCAGTTTCTCAGTTTCATTTTGGTGCTTCATTGTTAGCAGCGTGTACTGCAGGTGTTTCAGGAAGGTGATCTGGACAGGTGATTCACAGCTTTACCTGCTGGGTTTCAAGTCATGGTAGGTGAGCACTTTTTAACCTCCATTTTTGTTTCTGGTGTGTTTCAGGAGCTGCATGATTTGGGCCGTGACCCACCTGCTCAGTGTTCAGCGGGCCCAGTAGGGGATGACAGTAAGTAACTCGCTTTACCCACCGATGTATTTAACAAACTAATGTATGTTTATTCTTCCCAATTCAATTTACAGGTATTCTGAATATGATCACTGGTAATTTCTGCTTTGTGTAGCAAATTCAACATTCACTTTTAATCCACATTCCTGGTTTTGTTTTGGACGATTCATGGTGCATGTTGTTCTAAAAACAAAACATTTTGTTTTCGTAATTATTGATGTAATGAGTTGTTTGCCAGAATAACCTCTCTTTCGGTTCTTCCTCATCAACATCCTTCATATAGAGGCCACTTATCATGAGCCAATTCATTCAAATGGATAAGTTCTTAAGCTATATTTTTAGTCTAAGGTGCATCAAAACTTGAGCATGTTTTTTTTTTTTAGATTGTTAGACATCGTAAAAGCCTGTATTGTAAGTATGCATGTTGAATAAGTTTGAGAAATACTACTGATACATAATGGTGTAACAACTAGTCACCTACTGTCTGCTGACATTTTAAACAGTGAGTCTTAAAGTCATAGATATGCTTTTTATTGTTTATTTCGGCGTGTTAAATGTTTAGAATCAGCTTTATATCGTTGCTTTAGGGTGAAAACCCTGTATCCAGAAATGCTATTTTTCAGGAAATGGAAAAAACTTTTTTTTTTTTTAATAATTAGCCTAAACTCCATGTTTTCAAAGTTGATATTGTGGAGTTATATATGTTCAGACACTTGCATGGGTCGTTATAGTTTTAACATTTTACAGAAATCAAGATCAAAAGTAGTTAAAAGGTTTTTGACCAGCGGATTTAGACATATGCGTTTTTATTGGCTGCATCTGAGGCAGTTAGTTACGTTTTCAGCAATATACAGATTATAAAGTTTATTGTAGCTATGTGGGCGCTCAGTTTTTTTCTGTCATTTGGCCAAAATCTCATGTTATTGAGCGCAGGCTATTTAAGACATACTGGCTATGACTCGATGACAAATGCTAGACTAAGACACTCTTCTCTGCTCCTCAAATGCATAAAACATTAGCCTTTATAAATAGTGTTTGAGTAAAGAAAACGCTGTAGTTATTAAATAACCAGTTTTTTATTTACTTTTGCATTGCGAACCAGCAGAGACGGTTCAAACTGCGCCGTTCTTCATTCACAATAGAGGGGAGTGGAGTTATGAGGTTTTAGTGACAGTTTGAGGAGCCAATGAGGTTTAGTCTCATGCTCTTTTAATACTTTTAATTAGTTAAATGTTTGCAAGAACAACAGACAGACATAAAGGCTGACCAATCGTAATGATTTATGAAAAAAAGACGAAATATGAAGATTGAAGATATGAAGGTTTCTGTCCTACAGCGACAATATGGTGACTTATAGGATCTGAATGGCTTCAATCACATAATGTCAGTTCTTTTTCCTGTCTGATCATGTTTTCTGTGTGCCTTGATAGATTTGCTCATCAATATCTAGTGTGAGGCTCAACCACAAGACAATGGATTGTTTGAACTGACAAATAGCATGTATAGCTTCCCTCAAAAGAGTCGACACTTCATTAAACCATGAATCATACGACCATCTTGACCCACTTAGTGCCTCAGAGACTTGACTGAAATATGACAACATAATTGTACCCAAATTTGCTTCATCATATTTTATACTGTATTCCTCAGTGGGCTCTTCTTTTATTTCTGACAAGACTGATCCTGAGCTTGCCAGTCAAAATTGTATCTCTGAGTTTTTTTAAATATTTTAAGAATGTAAGATAAACATGATGTTATTCAGGCTTTCTCTGACGTTTCTGTTTGTCTTGTTTCAGTGTTTCATTGGCAGGCCACAATAATGGGACCAGTAAGTATTTTTCTTGTATCCCCTATAGTAGCACACAACATTACAGAAATCATTTGAACTTGAAGCATGATAATGTTGTCTAAAAAATTTGAAGTTAGACCAGGTTTAGTTTTAGAATTTTTATCAAAGATAAACGTAAAAAAAGATATAAATATATTAGGGCTGGGAATCGATTAAAAAATATGAACTAATTAATCGCACAATTTGCTGTAATTAATCGCATTTCCCCCCAAGCTTGTAATCATCAATATTTAAACACAGAATCACCTAATTAAATTAAACAGTGGTTTAGTTAGTTGTAACAATTAGTTTAGAATTGGCCAAAATAAATTTCTGTTTATGCACCAACAATGTAAAAAAAAAAAAGTTAAAGTGCCAGTTGAATTTCAAAAAGGTACATAGGTCGACATAGGCTAATCGTTCTTCACGAGCAGAACAATGAGCAGAGAGCGCAGCGCGCCGACACACACACACACACACGAACGGAGAGCACGACGCACACATGGAGCGGAAAATATATATATAAAATTTATAGAAATTTTTAGAAATGTATTTCACTTTTTTTTTTCTCTCCATGAATATAGCTGGGGTTACTGGTATGGCTATAAACAAACAAACACAATTAATTCTAATTAAAATGTTTACCCCACAGAATGACAGTCCTTACCAGGGTGGAGTGTTCTTCTTGACCATACACTTTCCCACAGATTATCCCTTCAAACCGCCAAAGGTCAGTAACGTCCACATTTTACCAACCTGCACTTTTTTTGCCATGATATGAGGAAATGTTTTTTCCTCCCACCATATATTCAAATAATTCAGCTTATCAAGATTGTAAATCATATGGAGTTACTGAATGCAGAGAATCTTGTTAATGAATTTAAAGAATTTGTTTCAAGGAATCCAGTGCTTGTGTTTGGATTTTAATCTACATGAAGAACTGTTCTTGTGTTGGCGGTAGTAATTACTGTTTAGCTTGAAACGGGTGTGTTTTGTGTGCTTATGTTTGTCTCCTTCCTTACTCAGGTTGCGTTTACCACAAGAATCTATCACCCAAATATCAACAGCAATGGCAGCATCTGTCTGGATATTCTGAGGTCACAGTGGTCACCGGCACTCACCATCTCCAAAGGTATAACACCGCCAGGTTTCAGCTATTAGTTTTCAAACGGTCTTTTTGACAATTCCAGAAATGTTATTTGCTTGGCCTCAACCTCTATGTTCCCATGGTCAAGCCTGTATGGATTTTATTGGGTTGCTTCCATATGGACTCACGTGGTGTTCTGGAGAATTCTGACATGTCCTAAATTAATATAGACAAAATATTCAAAGCTAAATTGTGTTGTTTGGATGCTCAAGCTCTCTCAATGCTTGAAGTGCTGTGAGAACTGCTTTAAATAATGTAGCAGTCCAAATCCTATTGGGTATTGAAATTTGTTACAAGTACAATTAAAGAATTTTGTGTGTTATGTACAGAATTTTCTGACATTTTTAAACTGAAATTTATCAAATGATTGTTATCTGTATCTGCCATGAAACAGCCTTTGAAGCTGGTATGACAATTATTTCTATGAATAATCTGATTCTTTAGTTTAAAATCTGCATCTTTAACATAGAAATAAAAACTAGAGAAAGCAATGTTGGAGAATATTTTCAGTGTTTCTTCCTTTAGTGTCTAATTGTAAATGCATGCAGCCTATGGCAAATTTGATGCTTCTTACATAGTATGTTTAGTGTTTTTTTTTTTTTAAGAGTACATTTTCTAACTATATAGTTAGATATAAATTTTCATTCATGTACATTTGAGCTGTTCGTAACAGATTTTGGGTGCTTAATTTATTCCATAAGGAATGAGTGTCCTGATATTAGATGACAGTTTAAACAAGGACAACTCTTTTTAAAGTGCCTTTACTTAAAACTTTTTTTCTTCTCTCTTGCACTTCAGTTCTCCTGTCCATCTGCTCCCTGCTGTGTGACCCCAATCCGGACGACCCCTTAGTACCTGAGATCGCCCGCATTTACAAGACTGACAGGGAAAAGTGAGTGTCCTCCTGTGAACTAGATCAATACCACACACTGTGTTTGCCCTAACGCTCTTCCCCATAGGTGCTGTCTTGCAATCATTTGCATTATTAGCCATGCTTCTACGCAGTTTCCTATTTACATTGTCACCTTTCTTCCCTATGAAGGTTACACTGATACTCTGAAGTCTTGTTTTGTGAATAATTTGCTCTTTTTTTTTTTTTTGCTGAGCCTTGTAGTTGACTGTAAAGCCACAGCAAAAGTGGAAATGTTTTACGCTTGCTATAATTAAAAAAAAGAAAAGAAAGCTGTCTTCAATAGCTCAAAAAAGCAACAGTGTTTTCTTTTCTCCAAACAATAATGCACTGTGTGTAATATTTTGAACAGGACAATTTGTTTAT
Source organism: Squalius cephalus (assembly GCF_949319135.1). NCBI lineage: Eukaryota > Metazoa > Chordata > Actinopteri > Cypriniformes > Leuciscidae > Squalius > Squalius cephalus. The sequence continues at coordinate 31,420,012 of NC_137135.1, forward strand.
CAAATTCAACCGAAAAGGTTGTTAAATGCCAGCAGGCACCCATTAGATCTCTTTATTTTTGAACTACTGTTACTGGCAAATGTAGGTGGAAAAAGCAATTGAGGCTGCGGCAGGACCTTATGAGAGTTCAAGGGATTACTGAAGAGTTTCTTTATAATAGCATGTCAGTCATTGGTGATGCCCAACATTTTTCAACATGTCAAAGGGATCAAATCACGTTTTCATCTCTCTTTAGAGAAGTTGATTGTACTTAGCAAACACACATACATTCCTGCACTGATGTGTAAGTCCATTGTAGTTGTCTTTCAACAACAGGTTCTTTTCAAAGTCTGTATTACCTGTTATGTGTCATGCAAATATTTTGCTGGAATGTGATGCTGATATTTTTATTTGTCTCCCCTCACAGGTACAACAGAATAGCTCGGGAATGGACACAAAAGTATGCAATGTAGTTTTGGAGTTAGAATCATGATGGGAGAAAATGACACCTCTCCATCTTAAGATTAGGGGAGATTTTGAACGTTCAAAAGATTAAAAAAAGAAAAAAAGCTTAAGAAAAAAACAGATCTTGTTGGTTTCCATTGGAGTGCTTTCTTTAAGCCACGCCTCCCCTCACCAGAGCACCTCCCCCACTCTTAGCCCTCTGGCAGCCATGGTGTACATACTGAAACTTCAGCTGTAGCCCCTTTTCCTCCCCAAATTCAAACCTCCACTCCACAGCTCCTGCTTTACCTTCTCCGTTGCTATAGCGACGTACCCGCTGCTTAGGATCAGTCCGTATCAATTTTGCTGTAGAAGATGTTTATGGCTCTAAAAGCATTCCTTGTTGTTTTTAAGCACTGGGAAAGGGAGGGCTATATTATTATCATTTTTTGATTTCTCCCTGCAATTTGTGATAGTCTGGACATAGAGGGATATGTTTTTTACAGTTTACTTTTTCATTTCCATTTCCTGGGCTTCCAACTGTACATTGGATCAGGAATTGTTTTTTTTTTTTTCTTTCTTTCTTTTTTTGATTTCTTTACTGCAGAGAAGGGAGGGGTATGCTGGCTGTCTTTTTGTATAAAATCTATCAAAGGAATTCTTTTAAAATCATAGCAGTTAAAGGAAAATGGACCTCCTGTCTTCTCCTCTGGAGTATTCTAATGGACTTGAATACTATGAATATATATATTTTGTTTCCATTTGCCATTGCAAAGACTCTCTGCCCCTTTCCTTAGCCACGACCAACTTCACAAACATTCACCATCACGAAGGGTTTTGGACCAGTTATTTAAAGCAGTCTCTATAACATGCGTCTTATTGTTTTTCTTTAGTTTTTTCTCTTTCCCCCAACCCACCCTTGTAACTCTTAGTTTGCTTTTTTTCTTTTCTTTTCCTGCTCTTGTTGAATTAGATGCTAACATGGTTCAGCCAGACTCGATTGGGTCCCAGGGTGGGAGGACACAAACTCCTCACAGACAAACTTCTGTATATTTAATTTCCTGACAGGCTCGTTGAGCTTTGTGTGTTGATTAAAACTGTGTAATAAAATGATTACTAAAGTCTGAAATGCTGTGTGTCTGCATGGGTTTTTTCCTGACGTATTTATTAAACAGGTGGTACAGGTCTTGTTGCAAAAACACTAAACTTTGTCCTTTGTTTGGGTTTTAATAGTGAAGTAAAATCTCTGAAAAAATAAAGTTCACTTCTCATCTTCTTGTCCAATCAGTGGTCATTTTGACAGAAAATAAATGTAATCAATTTACAATGATTGCTTAAAGTTGCAAGTTTTTAAAAACATTTTTTTTTACATAATTCAAACTTTTTAAAGGAGCTTTTTCCAGTTTTGTGTGGAGGAACAAAGCACTTGAAAATAAAGTGACTGAGGCTTGGTTTTACAAACAGGGTAGGCCTTCAATTAGGATATTTAAGTAGCTTATTTAGTAAATATCTAGTAAAGTAGATATTTAAGTAAACGTGCCTTAGAAAAAAAAAACCATTACTGTTGTGCATCTTGAGACAAAATGGCAGTAACGTATTTTAAGATAGGTCAGTGCAAGTTGCTCTCAGTTAAAACAGCTTAACATGCATTTTAGTTTGGACTAGCTTAAGCCTTGTCTGTGAAACGGGGTGAATTTATTACATGCACTGGTACAATTTACTCTAATATTTCAGAAAAATAGATATTTTATTAACTACGTTATGTTTTTTGCAAGCTGTTGTCATGAAATGTTTAACAATTGTGTTGTGGGCTATTGCAAAATAATTAAATTCATTTGAATTTTTATATTTCGGATCTTCCTTCTTTTATAATATGAAATCTTGTCGACTGACAGTTTAAAGATGCCTCAATTCCTTTTTGCTGTTAAGTGAACGTTCAGTTGAGGTTTTGTTGTTTATGCAACATTTATATAACGAAATATTTAAATATCAAGACTTAAAACACTACCAAACTGCTAGTGGAGCACAGAAGCGATTTGGGCACCATGTTTACAGCAAGTGCGAGACAACACGCTCTCCAGCCATTGGTTGAGATGTTCAGTGACGCAATCACGCAGAGTTTCCGCAGTCACGGCGTCCCTCTGGTTCAGCGTCTCTCAGACCTTGTGGTGCCCTTAAACTTGAAGTTATAACAAGTCTACCGTCATGGCATCTCAAGTGTCGGGGCTTTCAGCTCTGATTAAACCGGGGTTAATACCGGGTTTCAAGGTTTCTAAAGGTAAGAGCGATTTTTGTTTTAATATAAAGCCGATGGCAACCTTGATCGATTGCAGTCTAGCAATGCTAAGCAATCAACACATATTTGTCGGCATGTTCAATTTAATGCTGTGAATCCGAATATTATATTCATTTTAGATTTTAAATGATTTTAGATTAAGTTATTAAATTGGGATTCTAACATGCAAAGACGCTTATACTGCATGCATGCGTTATTAATATTATGTCATAAGTGCAGACATTATACAATGCATTTTGGATATTTAAATCAATGCAATTATTTAGTAGGCAATAAAACTGCATCTTGATGACATGTGCAGCATTTGTTATGCGGAAAAATATGAGTTTGACAAACTCGATTTTTTTCATATCGATGAACGAATAGTTATTTATAGGATCTTTTAAATGAATCATTTGAAACAGATCGGTCTGTACGATTCTTTCACATTTTAGCTTTCACGTACATGCAGCAATATGTTTACAACTCTTTTTTTATGACAGGTTTTAGAGTATGTAATATATAATCTCGAGATGTCAGTGATCACGTGATGAAGTTAAATAATTGCGAAACGAATTGTTCGTAAGAACCGATTCGCGGAAGTCATTTGAACAGTCAGAGGTGAATCCTTCTCACCTGACCAAGATGAAAGACAAATGTAGTACCTAATCACATAGTACGCGATTTCAGACGCAGCTAAACACTACTAACGTCCAACCTGGATTTACACAGTCTGTATCAGTGTCGACATACTGTATGTCATGACTCGTGACTACATTTTAGTGCTGGTTAAGTTTCATGGGGTTTAGGCCAGTCAGGTGTTATGACGACTTTAGGTCACATGACACATATGTCTATATAATCCCAGCAAATACCTGTATTCTGTACAGCATCAGCATGTGTTTTGTTGTGTGCTACAGATATAATATGTATCTGCAAACCATTGATTTAAGTCCTTAGGCTGTGTATTTGTTGTTTGGGCACTGAGCTTTTTGGTTTACTGATATAAAATTGTAAAGTTATTTTATCTAAAAGTCTTTGTTCCAAAGGGCAATTTTGTTTTGTTTGTATAATTGTTAATTAATAACTACCTGGTGTGTGATGGTGAAATTTAAATTCACATCGATTTTCTTAATTCATGCGTTGCAGAAAATATGGAGCTATTGAATTAGGCAAAATTAAATTGTGAAATTATGAAGTTATTTCTAAATGTATAAATAAGTGAAATTAAAGATAGAAAATTATAGGTTTAAAAATGAATTAAAACCAGAAAGCTTTGAAATATGGCCACAAACTATTCATAGTTGGACATGCTTTTAGACATGCTTTTTCAGTACTGATATTTAATCCAGAATCCAGAAAGAAAATCTAGAAGAAAAAAAACAAAACAGAAACGGATGTCATAGTGCCCTACCTATAGATCATAATATCCTAAATTCAGTTTTAAGATGGCTAGACTTTGCTGAGGGTCCACAATCAATCTGATTTCTGCATGTTCCCACCACAAAAGAAGCCTTATTGTTGAAAGGCATTTCTTTCTTTCTTTCTTTTTTTTTTTGCACGTAAAAGACATTTTGTCTCCCTCGTCAGACCCAAAGTTTAAACAAAAGCTTACCTAGACAATATAAATATGTGATATGCTTTTAATAATGAAAGTGATGCTGAGTGTGTAGAGCAGGCAACCTCCCGGCCCTCTCAAAAACAAGCGCCTCCTCGTGTGTACATTTGCAGATCAGCTGACCACCATCGTTCCCATTGCAGTGGCTGCGGCTCTGAGCACATACCTGCTGACGCGCTACTTCAGTTCACAGAGCAGTCCCCAGAGCAGGGTCAACCCCTCGGTCAACAAAGACAGCCCGAAAGTAGTGCACAGCTTCGACATGGAGGACATCGGCAACAAGGCCGTCTACTGCCGCTGCTGGAGGTCCAAGAAGGTGAGTGAAACCCCCGCGATGAATCATGCTAATAGGATTTAAATGCCTGCTGAATGAATGGTCTGTTTGGAGATTATCTGTATGAACTATTTTTAACCCTTTAAAGCATATTGTATCATATACATGAAATTCTAAAGCCTCTAAATTATCAACATGATTAAAACTTTGCTGAAAACCTCTTGTACACAATCTACTACATGCCTTCTGTCGTCTGATTGGTAGTTTACACTTTTTAAGCAAGTAAAAGACCTTTTAGTATAATTCTAAAAACATCCCCCTTCAGGCCGTGTACATGTGTTTCTGCTGTGAAATATTTACAGATTTTTTTTTTTTTTTATCAAATAAACATAAGAATAACTTTTATCGTAAGTAAGATTTCAATATGAACACATACTGGACTGAAGCAACTTCACTTCAGGTTTACTTAAAGGGATAGTTCACTTTGAAATTAAATTTTGGTATGTTTTAGCTTACCTCAAGGGCATCCAAGATGTAGGTGTCTTTTTTTCCGCAGTAGTTTCAATTTTGATATTTTTAGGTCAAACCGTTCTTGTCTGTCAGTCATATAATGCAGGTCTGTGGTCACTGTCTCAAAGAGCATGCACAGAGAAGTCCAAATTAAACAATTCCCCATCGTAAGTACACATTGATGGCCTAAGACACGAAACGAGCGGTTTGTGTGAGAAAACGAACAGTATTTATATCGTTTTTACCTCTTATACACAGCCACGTCCAAGTGATCTGAGGGCGCACGCGCATCCTGGTGTGTGACGTGTGCGCAGACTGGTGCATAGATATATATACACTAGATGTCGCCTTGTCTACGGCAGTTCACTGGAACGAATGTCTTTAAGGCGACATCTAGTGTATATATATCTATGCACCAGTCTGCGCACACGTCACACACCAGGATGCGCGAGCGCCCTCAGATCACTTGGACGTGGCTGTGTATAAGAGGTAAAAACTATATAAATACTGTTCGTTTTCTCACACAAACCGCTCGTTTCGTGTCTTAGGCCATCAATGTGTACTTACGATGGGGAATTGTTTAATTTGGACGATGGGTAATTGTTTTAATTTGGACTCTGTGCATGCTCTTTGAGACAGTGACCATAGACCTGCATTAAATGACTGACAGACAAGAACGGGTTGACCTAAAAATATCAAAATTGAAACTACTGCGCAAAAAAGACACCTACATCTTGGATGCCCTTGAGGTAAGCTAAAACATACCAAAATTTAATTTCAAAGTGAACTATCCCTTTAATTATCCATTAGGGCTGGGACAATAAATCGATGCATCTGAATCGAGAAATGATCCTGGATCGATTCCAATTTTTTCCGAATGCGATTCTCTCTTGAAGTTTTTAACAGCAGATGGCAGTGCGTGCCGTAATCTGCTGCCTTCCAATGCCTTACACACACCACTTGAACCTTCTATAAAATAATCATTCATATAGTCCGAAAAGGTTGAAGTGAATTACAAGGGTGTTTGCAGTGGGCTGTTTACATTAAACTCGCATCATAAAAGCATTCTGAGGTGCAAGTACATTCTCAGAATCAGCTGAACGCATGAGCGCTCTTCTTCGGGAGCATTTGAGCGTCATTCGTAGCCTACAGCGCCATCTGCTGTTAAAAAGTAAGCTCAGAAGCGATGCATTCGGAAAAAATTGGAATCGATCCATGAATCGCGATGCATCGATATTGTCCCAGCCCTATTATCCATACATCATTTTATAGAAAAAGCATGTTAAAATATAAGGAACACTTGATCTCTTTTTTACATTTACACGAAAACGATGTACTAAAAACAGAAACGTTTTTTTCCTTCACGTTTTTCACTTACAGATGACAACATTGTCAAAATGATCCCCGTTCACATGGATCCGCAAAAATGACTGAAAATGTTGTATTCTGCTGCCAGGCCAGTAGATGGCAATGTCACTTTGTAAAGAACACAACACACCTATAGACTGAACACGTGATACGCATGCACATGACGAAAACACAAATTCGTGTTTTTGTAGTTTACATGGAGAAGATAACGATATTGTTTTAAAAAACTTGTACTTTGAAACCTGTTTTCAAAAGTTTGCGTTTTCAGGCCCCCAAAACGCCGTTGTCGTGTAAATGAACGGCTAAAACGCATAAAAAGTTTTCCATTTTTAGTCGAAAACAGTGTCGTATAAACGGCCCCTTAATCATCATTGTACTGTTTATCCACCTGACTAAAAACTATAGAACTTTGATCATAAAACTTACACCTTGCTAAGGGCACGTTTACATGACAATGATGTACTAAAAACAGAAACGTTTTTCCTTTGAGTTTTTTGCATATAGACGCCAACGTTGTCAAAACTATTTCGTTCACATGGATCAGCGAAAACGACTAAAAATGCTGTATTACGCTGCCATGCCAGTAGTTGGCGATGTTTCTTTACAAAGTGACACTACGTGCCTATAGACTGAACATGTAATATGCATGTGCATGAAGTCACCGTTTTCACAAAAAATAATAAAATAACTTTCAAAAAACGTTGAAATCAGTTTTCAGGCCCTCAAACGTCACTGTCGTGTGAATGAACGGCCAAAACGCATACGTTTTCCATTTTTTGTTGAAAACGGTGTTGTGTAAACATTGAGAGACATAGTGACAACTGATATTTATATGCATTTTATGTAAGTGGTACTGATTTACATTATACAATCTTACGTATAACATATACATACATGGGTCAATGACGTGACGGGTCATTTTTTTTGTCCAAAGGCCTTAATAATAATAAAAAATATATATATATAACATCCAAAGTATGTAAGGTAGTACAACTTGATCTCTTTTACTGAATCCAAAAGGTTTTAATTATATTTTACTATTTGAAAGATTTTGAAGTGTCAAAAGGTCATTCGGTAAAACCGATATAGTAAATATTTAAATGGAATAATATTGTTTTTAATAACTAAAGGAACTACAATAATACAAATATAAAGCAGATAAGGCTCTTCTCCTTTCCCTGTGCAATGTTTTACTTGAATATGTTGGAGTGTTTAGAGTAGTCCAATAAATGATTACATTTATGAGATCAGTGATAATTTTTTTTAATATTTCTTCTGTGGTACACACTATATACTATCTCAACATCAATGTCAAATCAGTTTTTAACTTTCAAATCAGTGGTTAAACCGAATGACTTTTTTGGTGACATTTTTTCCATCTTGTAAAAAATGACAAAAAACAGTGTTAATTGATTGTACAAACCACAAAATCTTATTGTTAACACCTAGGTAAACAAAAAAAATGGTTTCAAATATAGTTATATCTCCATTCTATTTTTTTACACTTTTATAAACCTTATTCGTCAATGACCCACATACATACTCTACATACATACTAACATATTTTTGCTGTGCCAAAAAATCCTGCTGTATCAAATATGATACAAAACATATAATAAACAATACAATAACTCTTCATTTGTAAGTCGTTTTGGACAAAAGCGTCTAATGTAAATGTAGGCCTACATAAAACACTTTTTTTTTACATGTACTCTACATATTTTAGATAAAGGTTCAATAAACTGTTTCATTAAAAAAGTTATTTCTGACTATTATTTGAAATGTCAGGCTTTCAAGGGTTAAAGGTATAATTCATCCGAAATTGTGAATTCTGTCATTTATGCACACACTCATGTCACTGTTTGCCGCGTCCTGAAGCGCCATAGTAATCTAGAAGAGCTTCCTGTGGATGTATTAATGCAAAGTGCTGGAATAAACATCAAACCCACATGCTGCGTGCAGAAACGTTATCATGCTCTCGGAAAGATCATCATGCGTGGTTGTGATTTGTATGTATTTGTTTGTTCCCTGGACAGTTTCCCTACTGCGACGGCGCACACACCAAACACAACGAGGAAACTGGTGATAATGTCGGACCCCTGATCATTAAGAAGAAAAACCCCTAGATATTCTGTGTGTGTTTCCATCAGTGTTTTCCATCCACTGGAGGTGAGAGTAACTGGATGAGGATTTCAATTCTCAGTGTTAATGCATCTCGTTCACACAAGGACTTCCTGTAGCACTGCAGACATGCATCAGCAAACATACTGTAAACGCGGTGTGGTTTTACGCTTGGTCTTGGTCTTCCTCTCCAACTCTAACACGACCCATATTATTTAAATGTACTCTAAAACAACTTTGCACTACAGCACAGATGAATGTGGATGAGTGTTGGGCCAAAACTCCTACGCACAGTTTAATCAACATTTTAGTGATTATGACATGTAGTTTTTACCATATTAGGTGTAAAACTAAACCGGTTCCATTTTCGAGACTGCATATGAGTATATTTTGCTGTACAATGAAAAATGTGCATTTTGAATAAACGTGATTTGCAATGGTCGTCCTTGTGTCGTTGTTTCACGCTCTATTCTGCGTATATTCACTAAGCAGGGTTATCTCTACCCACAGTTTTAAAACAGGATGTGGGAGAGAATGTGCTCTACTTCCTGTACCGCTGCACAACACAGGAAATAGAAGATCCCCTGCTGCAGTTCTGCTTACGTCCAGCAGATGGAGCCACTTTATCAATTCACTGCTCCTGCTTTTATTTAGAAGATATTGTGGTCACCCCTGTGGCTCTGAAGGATGTGTGAGGTTTTAAGATAAAACTAAATTTTTTTTTTTTTTTTTTTAAGAAAAGACTTGACTCAGTTGATTTTTAAATGCTGGACACCCCAATCTGTTTAGCTTCTTTAGACCATAGTTGTGTCCCAAATGACGCACTATGTACTCAACCATGTAGTGTATGAATTTTATAAGGCTATTTTGTCATCCAACATCCGGATCTGATAGCCCCTCCCCTCTTCTACATAAGTAAAGACAGTTGAGTGCATGAAGTGTCCAACATTCCACATTTTTTCTTCGGTTAATTAAGTGCATCATCCGGGTATTTAAAGTGCACTTTTTATATTTGGAATTTTCAGCGTGAACACACTACTCGCACTATTTATACCACAAAACGTCATAGAATAGTGCATAAGTACATAAATTGGGATGCATCTCATGTTCTTCAGTGGTATTTGAAAGTTCTGGAGCAGATGATCAAATAATAAATACATTTCCGTTATGAAAGTATGCATATAAATTATTTAGTGGTTTTATGTTTGTTTATGTAGCTTTAAGGTGCGGTCACATTAGCCAATTTTTTTTTCACTAACTTTTTGCTGCCATAAAAAAATCATTGTCAGTAATGTGAAAAGTCACTTTCAAATCAAGCAGCTTTCTGTTGGTCAACAAGGCAAATCCGAGTGACCAACTTGAATCAGTTGTGAATCAGCTGGAATTTTTCGCTCTCACACAAAACTCTCAATCACGCAAATTCCATTGGACAGATTTGGCTATTTGGCACAGCAATGGTAAATGTGACATCACCTTAATTGCAGTCATCTCAATAGGTATTCAAGCGATCAGGCACATGAGAGGCAAAAAATGTCCTGCTTCAGAATTCACATTGGATTCATGTTTTGTTTAACTTTTAACATGCATATTGGCTGCGTTTATCAATATACAAAGTTCTGTCATGAAACTCTAAATGGCGTTAACTCAATCTGCTTGCAATCACATCATTCTCTATAGGGAACAGCTGATTGGTTCCTGCTGTATCAGTAGCCAATGAGCTTGCTGCTCAACCTTCAAATACTTGGTCAGTATTTTCTGCAGCAGTGCAGCAGAAACCCTCCACCTTCCCCAGCTCCACCTGTATAGATCTGCTACGGATAATTCATGTACGCTATATTGTACAGCAGCAGCATGTCTTACTTGCTCACAGCAGTGTGTCGTGTGTATGTATTGGCAGTAGCAAGTCCCACAGCAGTGTAGCAGATCTGTTCCACCAAGACCAAACATATCAACATTGTCATATCCATTATCAGCCCAAACACTGTCATGACAGAAATATATTTATTAAAGCTGATTAGATTGGTAGTGATCTCTAAACAGTGCTTCATGCATCAATACACTATTGGCAATGCACAGTGGACTTATTTAGATTGTTTGGCGACCACGCCTTTAGTTTGTAACGGGCCGTTCACACAGAAAAACGATGAAAAAGCAGCAAAGCTGTTGCAGCGGTCAGCGTTTGGTGTAAACACAGTTAAACTATCACACACTCTAAAAATAACTTCTTTTTTTTTGTTGTTGCTGCAAAACTTTATGTACAGTGGTTAATAGCGTGTTGTAGGCAGGTGGTCACTTGTCAAACAACCTTTAAGTCTTAAATTTTGGTCACTGGAGATGACTCTGGGGCCTTAATACAAAAATAATTTAACTAATCCCATCTTGTCTGTTTAGTAACCTTTAGTTACCGTCAATAAGGATGTTAGTCAGTGAGACGAAAGATAGGTTAGATAAGATTTTGCTGGGTCCAGATGTCGATTACAATGTAAGTCTTTAAGATAATTTTATGTCTAATTGCTAATACAAACAACAGCGTACCTCTCCTCAACTGGCCGAACAATTTTAGGTATCATTGATGCCCGAAGTACAATTGGCATGTTAAGTTTAATTCATAGGATTTGTTCAAATCAAGTCTCTAAAAAAGAAACTGCAGGTGAAATAGAGACCAATACCAAGACCATTAATAGTCTGCATGTTATCCCTTGTCTAATATATCTTTCTGAAGTAGTATGTGGATGGTGGGATGGGGGGCCGTGGAGATCTCAGTCATTGAAAAACAGGAAGCTCTGACAACATGGTGCCCAAAACCACAGGTAACTCTCAGGAGTGAGAAATAGAGAGAGCAGAAGAAATACGCAGAGGGTCTCAAGGGGGAACGAGTCTACTGCATTTCTGTGTTGGAGAAGCGGGCTGACGGCATTCCTCAGCGTCTGAGAAAACCGGACGTTTGCTCTATCTCTTTCTCTTTTTTTCTCCTCCTCTCCCTCGGTCTCTATGCCGTCGTCTTTCAAGTGGGTTTTATCCCCTCCTGTGGAGCGGGTCATGTGTCTGGCTGCCAGAGAGAACCATGTGACGTTAATCCCCCCCCCCCCCCCCACTCCCACCATCACACAATCCCCCCCAGCTCAGAGAGGAGGAGGGCTCAGCTCTCAAAGTTATCTGGGAATTATGTGGCCACAAGGAAAGGCAAGTGTGTATTTGTTTATTTATTCACCCATTTTCATGATCTATCCTGTGGCCTCATTTGGAGATGATCTGTGTTCTTTCACACAGCAGGGAAACACTAGCTGAATACTACAGGAACGTCCTCCACGGTGAACTCAGCGGATGATGCAACTCAGAATCCAAAGGTCTGATCAATGACCTCGCAAACAAACCTGGCTCAAGTCAAGCATCCTGGAATAGTTCTCTGTATAGTCCACTTCCACACTGATTGGTATGGAATGCTGTAGGGCTGTACAGAAAGCTAAAGAAAAAAATATATATTTTTAAATGTATATTATTAAAATTATATTATTTATTTTTTGTTTATATATACACCACATGGTATATATATATATTCATATATATTATATAATTATAAATCTTTGAAGTGGCTTAAGTATACTGTGGTATATGAATATGGTAATCACATAGTACCATGCTATATATCAAATTACCGAAGTTCTACCATGTTTTTAGAAAACTGTGATGTAATTCATTGAAACACTATATGGAGTGCCATCTTTTACAAAAAAAGTACAGTGGCTGCACCATGGTGGTATGAATAATATTATGGTGCATTAATATACACCACATTACTTCCAAAAGAGACAGTGGCATTACAATGGTGCATGTCCAAAAAAAACAAAAAAAAACATGGTAATACCATGGTAATGTTTTGTAGGTCCTGGAACTAAATAGCATGGCATTTTAGTGTAGTAATCACATAGCACCATATATATTAAGATACAAATGTTGTGGGAAATTACCATGGTATTCCATAAAGTACCCATGTAAATAATATGGCATATGTTTAACACTGTGGATTTGACCACAACCCCCAAAAAAGCCATAATAGAACCATGCTCCTTTTACATTTTTATAAGTTATGTAACTAGGATATGAAAATAGAGTAAGTGCAAAGTAATATTGCCATGTTTTTGGACTGAACCATGATGGTAATACTATAGATTAATGGTATTTAAGACTATGGTATTTAAGTGAATATGGTAATTATACTATGCAAAACTTTTCGTAAGGGAAAACTTAGTCTGACGACTAAAATAGGGTTTGTCATTTTGTGAATAAAGATAGTGTTGGCCTAAATTGGAAAAACAATGATGGGAAGTGCAGCAGTAAAGTAGTGTCACTTTACTCAAGCCTAAACTTTCCCGTTAATGCAATTGTGGAGGACTGTAACACGCAACCCCCCCCTCAAACCCGCAGCCAGCAGCGCCGCACTGATCGATCCGCATTGATCGTCCCTGACGAGCTGTTCCACTTTCCAGCCAATGCACGCGCGCCCGTCTGCGATTGGGAAGGAGCCCGAAACGGAGGAAAATTTCTGCCGCCCTGGCGGTGTCACTTCCCCACACTTCAGCTGGCCGCCTGCCAGACACACGGGACGCTCACAAGAGCTGGAGTGGACTCAAAGCGACGAAGAGGAGCGGACGGACGGACAAATGGACCCACAGCAAAATGGCTCTTCTACCACAGAAAGTCAGCAAACACAGAGAAACACGACGATTATGGTAACGACCCTTTAGTACCTTCCAATTCGGACTCTTTATATGCTGACTGATAGAGAAACTGAAATGAATGTGCTTTATTGGATTATTTTGCGGGTACTCCTATTAGATAGGCTATACATTAATAAATTGCATTGATATTTCTTGAAAGAATTAATAATAATATACAGCAAGTAAAATATATTGTCAATCTCATTAATAAATATAAATTAATACATTTTATAAGAGTAGCCTAATTTTTGGTTATTCCTGTTAAATACATTAACAGATTGCATTAATATTCATTAATGATAAAATAACTAATCAAAAAAAGTGAAACAATAACAATATACAGCAAACAAAATACATGAATCTAATTAATAAAAGTATACGATTAACAATATATTTAATGTATGCTATGCCTAATGCCATGAATTATTAATAATATTACAAAGTAATTATTTATTCATTATATTTTGATTTAATTTATTATATATTATAAGCAATAGAAATATACAAATAATTATTGTTTTATTATGGTATTATTTATTGTTATTATGTTTCAGTTTTCATACACGTACAATTATTATTTACAATTTGCATTTCATTCTCATTACCAGAGCACCCCATATGCTTATATGTTGGAGTCGTGTTTTTATTGCATATTAAAATATCAATCAGCACCAAGTTCCTGGAAAGCCTGAATGTGCAAAAGTTCTGATATAATACATCAATCACGAGCGCAGCCAACAGCCATTAAGAATGGAGTCAACAATGGGCTGAGTGTCCAGCCCTCTCAAAACTATACTTCATTCATTATTCCACTCTCATATGCATCACCGCAGACTGCCCCTCGCGCTCATCCACACCTCTTAAAGGTTATTTATTTTGTCCCCGACGGAAAGTCCACTTCGGTTTTTGTGTGAAGCTCCAAAAATCTATGAAATGTGTTTGCATGTTCTTCTCCGGGCGCGAGGATGTGGAGGTGGGATAGAGAGACGCGAGAGGCTGGAGGAGCGCACGCGCTCGCTCTCGGACAAAGTGCGTTCTGCGTGTATCTGCCGGTGTTTGGGGGCTATTGAAGGAAACAACGAGAATAATTCAGTCTGGGTGAGCATTTGCTTTCGTTTGGCTCTTTTAGCTTTTATTCTCTCTCTCTCTTTTATATAAATCACCGCAGCGCGTGAGAGCACCGGACCGCTCGGACAGTCGGAACGCTCCCCTCGGCTCACGAGCGGTGCGAATGAAAAGACGCCTGTGTTTGCAAATATGCAGATACTCTATATGTATCAAAGGGAGTGGAATGAGACTTTGTTGAGGACTGTTCAAAGTTACAATGACATTCAGCCAAGACGAATAAGTTGGCACTGAAATAACAAGGGAATGTGCTTAACCAACGCGACGTGTTGGCGCATACCGCGCGCTGTCACCATAGACACATCGGTCGAGATGAGACAAAAGGGATTTTGTTTTACTTTCTAAATGATCGGCGTTACATCTGCTTGATAATTTGCTCATATGCATTAGATGCATTGGTGCAACTTTGCCACGCGTAACCAAAAAGGCGCAGGGAATAGTTGAATTTATGGCTATTTGTTTGTTGTTTGCTTGCAATGTTGTCACCGTAAACATAGCTACTATTGTGACATTTTCTGTTTTTATTGGTTGTCTGGATAAATAATAATGTGGGATATACCGAGTGGGAATTTCTGAATTATTCAGAATGTCTCTTGGAGAGACGACGGTAAGTAGCCTATGAATGCACGTTATATGTGCTGTTGATTATTAATCCATTATGAGTTGTATGCAAACTTTTTGTGCGTGGCGCGTGCAGTATTTGCATTTTGATGATTTAAATGATCTTTTGTGAATATCTGCAATTAATCTACGGTCTTTTGCTGGGATTGATCCAGTAAGGGTTTAATTGAGGTGATTGGTTGACAGAACATGTAGATCTTGAAAAGCAGGTCATCTTGTTTAGGCACAGTTGGGCTATTTGTGCAGGTTTGGCTATTGTTCCCTGGTGATGTCCAGATCTCTCTACGTCGAGCTATTGTCCCTCTGGCTCGCCGCAATACTGGACACAGCAATTTCCAAGCCTCATATATGTTTGACATGAGGTAATTCAGTATTACATTGCTGAGTGAGCATTCAAACTGTTGCTAGGAACTTATTTATCTGTAAGCCAGGTCAATCATTTACGGAAACCCTCACTAGATGCAGCTTTTGTCCTGGTTTACCTGCAGTTGAGGGGTACCTGTCTCCAGTAAGTTTTTATTCCCTTCATGACTCTGTGATGACATGTAATTGATATTGTCATCTGTTTTGATATGGAAAACCCCGTATTGTAAAAATGTTTTGGCAGGTACAGTAAAAGTTTTAATCATACTGTTCAGTATGACTGAATCAACCTGAATACATTAGGTTTCACTAATTAGTGCAATTTTTAGATCAGTTAGAAATAGCTTACTGTATGTGTGCACTTTTTACTGCTATATGTAGAAATAACCAGGGCTAGTTGTCACAAATGTTTATTTTTGAAAGCGAATTCCTGTTTAGACACAAACTTAAAAGGCTAATGATGTTTCCACTGTTATTTCACCAAGAAATACAGTTCATTTAACACATGTTGACCTTTTGTGACAGCATTGTCACAATGGAATCTGAGTTAAATAGCAAAATTCAAACAGCTCTGAAACACAAAAACAATTCTTGAAACATCCAGGTAATTTAAAAAATGTGACAACTTGCCCCAACCTGATTTTTATTAAAAAATTTTTTTGTTTTGAACAAGATATTTGAAACCAAAATTCTAAATCTTATAGTAAAGACAACTTCCCTGTTTGACAACTAACTAGCCCTGGTCTCTCTGATGTGCATATTTATTATTTTATTTTATTATTTTAATTTATTCTTTCATTCATGCATGCTTGTTTGAATGAATGGTCAATTACATCATCTTCAAAGACAGTCACTCACAACCTTAAGTAATCTTTTTCTCTAATTATCACGATAGCATGCTTTACTGAGCATGGCAGCTAATTGAAATGTTAAGTCGTTGACGAGCGTGCGTATACGTGCGTCAGTGCGGCTGAGCTTGCACCTAGATATCCTGATTTCACTGTCGGCTCACCCCAGGGGCTTTGCGCTTGAGCTCACGATTCCGGTTTCGTGATAGAACAGACCGCCTGTGGACCCTGATAGACGTCTCTCACTGAAGGAGAATTGCTGTCACCAGGAACGGGCTTTTGCACGTAAAGGTTATGAAATTTAACAATTTAACAGACTCAAACCGTCCAATTCAATATCCACACAAAATCTCTTCCTTTTTTTTAACTTCACAGTGAGTTTTAGTTCCTTGGAAGCACAGCGAACAAAGCGTAATTGTCACTAAAACGGATATCTAGGACAGATATTATGTATAAATGTTGGCTGAGGAATCAAAACGGGTCAGATGAGGCCAAAGCGAGCAGCAGATTGTTTGTCACAGTGAACTTGTGCCTATTTCAGCAAGCCAAAACAATAAGCTAATAAAAATGGGATATGATTATGCGCATGATTATTTCGAAAGTATTAGATAGATATTAAAATGGTGTGTGATGATGTGCTGTGAGGAACCAGAGGGGTGAAACCGACGTGACGTGTTCTCCACACTCTTTAGGTTTGGACACCGTTCGAAAGTTTGGAATACTTATGATTTTTAAAAAAACGTTTCCTATGCTCACCAAGGCTGCAAAAATACAGTAAAAACTGTAATATTGTGAACTAATATTATAATTTTTTTAAAAATATTTTAAAATGTAATTTATTCTTGTGATGCAAAGCTGAATTTTCAGCATCATTACTCCAGTCTTCAGTGTCACATGATCCTTCAGAAATCATTCTAATATGATGATTTGCTGCTCAAGAAACAGTTCTTATTATTATCAATGTTGAAAACAGTTGTGCTGCTTAATATTTTTGTGGAAATTATGATACACTACCATTCAGAAGTATTCAAGGACACATTTAAATTGATCAAAAGTGACATTTATATAATGTAACAAAATATTTCTATTTCAAATAAATGCTGTTCTTCTATCATGGTTTCCACAAAAATATGAAACCATTTCCAACATTGATAATAAGAACCATTATTAATAATTGAGCACCAAAGCAGAATGATTTCTGAAGGATCATGTGACACCGAAGACTGGAGTAGTGATGCTAAAAATTCATCTTTGCATCACAGGAATAAATAACAATTTTAAATGTATTCAAATATAAAATATTTCACAAATGACTGTATTTTTGATCAAATAAATGGAACCTTTCTGAGCATAAGTGTCTTCTTCATTATTTTCAAACTTTTATCCAGTAGTGAAACACTCTCCCTCTCTTCATGAACCATGCATGTAAACCATGCTTGCTTTAACCTCTTTGCGTATCTTCTATCTTTCCTTTCTAGGATTCTCAGGCCTTAGCGAATGGATGTGTAAGATGTTCATGAGGCTCGACTAGTGTGGACTGCTGATTCTCCAGCTGTGCGCGCGTCAATCTGGTTTTGGCTTCGGTCTTCAGAGGAACGTTGCAACTCTATCCCCCCCTTCATCCTAAGCTCCCTCATCTCCCTCTCCCTCCCCCTCACGCTGTGGCCCATGTCTGCCAGCGGAGGGTCCATGGAGGGAAGTCGAGCCGTAGAGGATGAGGAGGCGCAGGACAGCTGCTGCGGGGATGAAGACACGTCCCCGGTGGTGGAACGGAGAAACCGCAGTGGCATCATCAGCGCTCCTCTCAGCAAAAGCCTGAAGCGCTCACGGGCCCTCTCGCAGTACATCGCGACCTGCTCGGCCGCTGCCGTCGCCAGTGTCGCGAACGCTAACAGACTCGCTCAGAGCTCCATGGTGGCGACGGGTGTCAAAGCTCACCCTACGGCCAGCCAGCACAGGTCACAAGTCGGGTACGCCAAACTGGACCGGGGCGCGTTAATGTCCGGCCTTCTGGACTCTCCGAGCGGCCTGCATCTCGCCCAGGCCGCCGAGCTCCTGCGACGGGCGGGAATGCTCCTTCCGGTCAGCGACCCTTCCAATGTCAGTGTGGGAGGGGACATGGAGGCGGTCTCGGCTTCTGATTCGCTGGGCAGTGTGATGGACTTCCCGTTGTTCGGCAATGGTGGAGTGGGCGGCAGCTTTCCGTATCACCCGGGGCTCTTCATAATGACGCCAGCGGGAGTGTTCCTCGCCGACGGGGCGCTTTCTCACGTGACCGGCGCGTCGGAACACCAGCAGACGCAGAGCGAGATTTCATCGGCCATCAGCGCCAACGGGAAGAAAAAGCGGAAGCGCTGCGGCCTGTGTCCACCCTGCCGGCGCAGGATTAACTGCGAACAGTGCAGCAGCTGCCGCAACCGGAAAACCGGCCATCAGATCTGCAAGTTCCGCAAGTGCGAAGAGCTCAAAAAGAAACCTGCTGGCGGGCTGGAGGTAAGATGGTGAGCAATGTACAGTAAATTCATCAAAATTATGACTGCAAACTAGCATCGCCTGCACGGGCACCACAGCATAAAGCACTTCTGACACGTTGAGCTGTGATGCTCATGCAGGTGTTGCAAGTTTGAGTGTGGTTTGTGTCATTTCTTGATTGCCTCCCCTCATCTCCTTATCGTTTCCTGTTCTCTGTACTATTCCTGTGAATAAAAGTAGCACAAAGTCTAGAAATTAAAAGTCATGAAATACTAGCAGAACAGATTTCATAGTGAAATCAGTCTTGCGTAAATTCAGTGCAATCGTGGATTTGAGTAGAATTGACAAAAATTGCAGTTAATTTAAAAAATAAAATAAAAATTAATTAATGCAATAAATAATGACCTCTGACCCATACAGAAATTCTGTAGCAAAGTATTTTTATTTTCTGAGCTATTTACACTACCATTCAAAAGAAATTAATACATACATTAAATTGATCAAAAGGGACAGTAGAAACTTTAAGAATTTGACATAAATGCTGTTCTTTTAAACTTTCTAGTCAAGTTTATCACGCTTTCCACAAAAATATTAAGCAGCACAACCGTTTTCAACTTAGATAATAATCAGAAATGTTTCTTGAGCAGCAAACCGGCATATTAGAATGATTTCTGAAGGATCATGTGACTCTGAAGACTGGAGGAATGATGCTGAAAATTCAGCTTTGTCATCACAGAAATAAATTCACAGGAATAAATTACATTTTAAAACACATTACAATATAAATAGTTATTTTAAATCGTAATATTTCACACTATTTACTGTATTTTTCATCAAATAAATGCAGCCTTGGTGAGACTAAGAGACTTCTTTCAAAAACATTTTGAAATACAATTCCAAACTTTTGAGCATCTCACTAAAAAAATCTGGAGCTAAGACCAAAGACGTCATCTCACGCTTGTGCATGTAGAACATCTTTTAAAAAATATCTTGTGTAAACGGCTCCCAAATCTGTTTGGTTTGCCACAATAATATAATGGCTTTTAATTTCTCAGGAAGTATCGATATATTGTGATCTACTTCAGTTGATTAATCTGCACATCATGTAATTCATTAGATTAAAATGTTTAATTGATTGACAGCCCTAGTTTTTACAAACAGTCTACATAGAAATTAATGCTGCTTGTGTTTATAAATGGTCGCAAATGAACATTACTCATCCTGACAAATGGCAAGCTGAATGCAGTTTCCCATCTCTCAGGCAGCGTAACTTGAGATGTTTCTGCCTTGTTTACAGGCAGGTTCAGGTGTGGGAAAATTATCTCTGAGTCTGTGCTGATGTAAGCTAGTTAGGGTCTAACTCTGCGAGATTGGTGTCATGGTAAGACTGGCCTAGTTGGTTGCTTTTTTTTTTTTTCTCCTTGCAAGGAAAATGTTAAGGCAGCATCATAATGTTCCACAGGTAAGGTTCCCCTTCACTGCCCGCTATGATGAGATGATTCAGAGTTTCTGCTATCAAATTTAATGAATTTGAATGAATGCAATGAATATAAAATGTTGAGCACACAAGTTTCTAGTTTTCAGTCCATGGGACTTTGGACCTATAAGATTTCAGTGTGGGCGACAACAGCATATGGTGCATTCAAGTCATGCCGGAAAGATCGTATTTATCAGTTGAGCGCATATAAATGCCACCAAGTTGTAATTACAAGTGGGAAACTGGTGGGATTGTCATTAAGGCCCGAATTTCCAAGTTGGCAGTGGATGCAGTGTCTGTATTAATTGTAAATTTGCTAAAATGAATAAAATTATTGTATTTTTTAAATTTACAATTAAACAAACTGGCATGAATAAAATACTGTGGTATTGTACAATAACAATAGACTATGTTGTAGGCATTACAATAGACTATGTATGTATGTATATTCCCAACTCGAAAATACAAACTTCCCTGAAAGTCTTGAACGAACTAATACTTGAAATAATACTATTACTGCCATGCCATTTATAAAGATGAATTTGGAAAAACACACTAGCTTGCCACTCTTAAAATTTATTACATATCTTCATGTATGTTTTACAGAAATTGTAAGATTAGTTTGCTATTCTAAATTCAGATTTGGCTATGTTTGGAAATGGAAAACTATACTGTGTAGGCTACACTGTAAAGTACTATTCTTTAAAAATAGTAAGTGAAATAGTAGACATTATTTTACAGTAAAACAGTAGTATACTAAACTGTTGTCACATGACCTTCACATATGACTGGAAATTAAATCAAATAAAAAATGAAATTTTGCCTTTTTTATTAAAATTTGCGTAAAAAAAGATCAATGAAATGCCTCTGCAACTCTTCGTAAATCCTATAATCAGGTGCGTATAAGTAAATAATCGAATTAAAATAGAGAATCTGTATGCTGCTGTAGCTTGCAAAACTTATTTCAGTCATGCAACCTTGATGATGGTCACATGAAGGTCGCATGACTAAATCATCAAAGTAAGATTTGCAAGCTATAGCAATATGCGGGATTCCTTTATTTTTGTTAAATTATTTGTTAAAAATGTAAATAAAAATCATGCATCACAGTTGAAATGAAAGTGCAATGCATTGTGGGACATAATTTAATAGATCTGGCATATGTCATCCAGGTATTTTAGGAAGTGTCCACATACTGTAGCAAGAGTGTGGTAGTATCCAAATGAATAGCTGAATAGCTCTGCCCACAGAGAAACCTCTATGGCCCAAAATCCTGCTCCATACAGCGGTATGTTAAACATTAAATAGGGTCTGATTTTGTTGCATTAAAGGTAGGGTAGGCAATTTTCGGAGAGGCTAGCAATAGCGAGCTAGCTTTGAAAATGAGATCACACCCTCCCTTCAGAGCGTCTCCAAAACCACGCCTCCTTCAAAACGCATGAATGCTTACAGCAGGGTGCAAACAAAAGCGTCACATCATGTCTCAAAGCGCATAACATTAAAATAATAATGCACATAAACAACTTAAAGAGCTCTGACCTGTACCACCTGACTGCTGCAGATTCAGTGTTGCCATTGAAACACATAAATTCGAGTCACAAACCCTGAGTATAACGTCACGGGTTTCCATCTCTTCCAAATTACAGTCAACGCAGTAATCGCAGTAAACGTAGTATAAGCTTGTAGTTTTGGTTCAGGAGGATCTGTAAAAGACACACTGCTGTTTCGGTGCTCGGTGACTGACGTCTGTCTAATAACTCTGCATAGCATGAAATGCACTGATGACGTGTGATGTCTGCGCGAAGCGTGCGTGGCCGCGGAGGTATGGAAATACATACGTTGACAGGCAAGGTAGGACATCGGACTGAATGCCATGATCGGACGAACATTTTATGGTCCTACGCCTTCCGCGTATTAATATAAATACATTTAGACCACTTAACTTAGTGATTGCTATCAGGATGTGAAGAGACTTTCAACCAGCATAACAGATAATGTTAATCCGGTCACATTAACAAATTTTGCAGGTCTGTCAATAGTGTTGTGATGAAACAGCTCACACAGAAGTCACTTTCAAACCGAGCAGTTTTCTGTTGGTCAAAGTGGCCTCCAAAATCTTCGTGGGGTAATGTCTCATTTCTCACACAAACTTCCAGATCGCGTGGATTTCCATTTAAATGACTGGATTTCGCTGTGAAAACAATGGTAAATGTGACTGCATTTTTACTTTATGCTACAAACTTTTTCTAAATGATTAATTTAGGGAGGTTAATACAATTATTTGTATGAGTGCATATGGGGCTTTTCGTACATGTTGTGTGACTGTGTGTTTGTTTGTTTTTTGTAGCATGGCAGTTTTTATTTGTGCATATGAATTTGTTTTCATGCATGTTTGCGTACATGCATGTGCATATGTGTGTCTCTGTATGTGTGTGACAGCCTCATATGGTCCATCTGGCCTTTGCGTCTGTCATCTGGAGCGCCAGGTGTCAATGTGTCCCAGAACCCCTCTCTTTCTCGTCCTCCAGAGGCCCTGAACCTCATGTGTGTGTGTCTGTTTGTGTGTTCAACCTTGCAGGAAGAGGCAAACACAGCCCCTGTGAAAGTCATTACGGACTTTGTGTGTGTAAGAGGGGTTGTGTGTGTATATGTGTGTGTACTGACCAATGACCAGCCCGGTTTCTTTGAGAATTACACCCTTGAGGAGGTAGAAACTGAGGTGTTGGTGTGTGCAAAAGTTTAGAGGGCTTAGTTTGTGTGTGTGTTTGTGTCTCTATGAAGTCTAAGGCCCAAAATACACTCGATGCAAGCATGTGAATGCAAACGCTTCTAGCTAAGTTTTCACACTTTGTCATATTTCTAATCTATAATGGAACACAAATATGTTACCACAAGGAGTGCTATAGTGAGAATTTGCATAAACTGTCTTTTGTAGTGAGGTTTTGTCTTTCAGGTCAACTACTGTCATGGCCGGCAACAGTTTAAATATAATCTTGCCAGGCAATTTAAAAAATTAAAATTTGTTTTACTTGAGCAGTTTTTGAGGAACAGCAGGGCAACACTGCGAGTGCAACGGTCAAACACATCCGTCTAGTGCATGTTTACATTGAAAATCAATGGAAAACCAGCGCAGTGGAATGCAAAAACGCGGTCAACTACAGTCATGGCGGGCAACCGTTTCAAAATAATCTTGCTAAGCAATTTTACATTTTTAGTTTATAGATGCGTAACACTTAAGAGGAATTCACACAGATTGTGTTTTTTTGCATTTTATAACATGAGAAGCAGGGCCGTGGAATAATTGAGCGGAGCATTTGTGTCATGGGAAAGATGCTACAAAAGAGTGCAACGCTCAAACATGTTGGCCTAGCGCATGTTTACTAAAAAAACAATGGAAAAGCAAAGAATTTGCATACTTGCGTAGAGTACATTTCTTGGCTAAAGCCTCGTTCACACTGCTGCGTGTTGCTGACCTAGTTGCCCTAATAACGCATATGAACATCACTACTGCTGAGATTACATCACATGATGACACTGAATCAGTTTTTTAGTTCGAAAAATTTATATTTTGGAGGAAACAAATGCTAATTATAAGTTGGACCAGTGCAACATGCATCATTTAAAAGATCAACAAGAAATGTCTTAAGGCCGGTACACAATGTATGATTTTGGGCTGTCCCAGACAAAAGATGACCCATCGGGGTGATCTCTGTGGTCGTGGCTCCTAAATCCTACGTTGTACAGTAAGATATGTTCAAAGACGGCCGCTGTCATGGTCTTGCGACCAAAAATAGCCTGCGATCCTCAACCTCAAGCTCCATTTGCAAAATTTACATGCCTATCAAGCTATGACCGCGTCCACAATCTCATCTCACTTACTTTTTTTTCAGCGCACATAAAAATCACAATTGCCAAAGTACGATTCATCTTGCTCTATTTGTTTAGCACTAGCGCATGCTGATGATGTTTTATTCTTCTATACTAATTCACGTTGTACACTACGATTCAATAGATGTCGTCATCATCGTACCCCAGTTTATTAAATCCATGTTGTACAGTGTGGTTTGTAATGATCTTATAGCTCTAGCAAGCATTATATGCAGCACATGATGTTAGGTTGTTCTATCGCTGGAAGCATAACTGGGGTTTTTATTGTCTTGATAGTGGTTTGTGCTTTTTATGTGCGTGTTTCTCAGTGTGTTTTTAAAATGTTTTAGGCATATATTGATGGTGGGTTTGCGTATATTACTGTGTGTGTTTGTGTGCTTTTATTGACAGTGAGGTTGGTCTGGTTGAATACGGCATAGAGGACTTATGGAGTTTAAAGAGCCTTTATTGACAGGTCACAGTCAGTGGTGTGGGGGTCTATTGACTTCTTGATGCGCGTATGTGTGTGTGTGTGTGTTTGGGATGGATGTGTTTTTATATGTAGGACCTTTTATGTGTTTTGAGCCAACTTAGGCCTGTGCGTTTTGTGCAAATCTCATTCGATTTCTGGCCATTGATCTTACCTTGCATGTCATTGCTTGCATCTTTTGTTGATGTGTGTTTACTGCATGATGACACATCTCACTCCATCTGTGTGGTGACCGGTATCTCGGAAAGTCCCTGATAGCTGGAAGTAGGAGGAGATTGAGTGGGCGGGGCCTCAGACATTGCCTGACAGGCCCCTCCCCCTTCCTCTAGAGGAATCTCAGTCTCACAGCCAGGCGACTAAAGTATTTTAGGAACAAGTGTGTGTCAGTGTCTGTGTATGTGTGTGAGAGGCAAAGACAGGCAGACACACATTATATCAACATATGTCTGAACCTGCTTACTTTTACATACATTTTCTCATCAGACATTTCTTTAGTGGTGTATGATAAGGCAGGTATCACTTATTACTATTGTTCATTCTGTTTGTGCTACAGACATTACTGATACCTAAAATCAAGAGACCTGTAGAGAGGAGCCTGCAACCTGCCTGAACACCCTAGCAACCACATAACTACAGACAGATACTTAAAAACATACTACAAACTCCTACTACTCCCAACTACTACAAAATGACTTCTGCACAGACACCACTCACATTTTCATCAAAAACATTTAACAAAATGACTACTGTATGTTTATTAGAGATAGAGTGATAAATGGCTTGACTAAATTTTTTATTAAATCTAGCGATACATTCCCACAAATCAGCGGGTTTCCAAAAAAAAAGAACAAAATTCACAATAATAATATAATAATAAAAATAATATTAATTTAAAGCATATTGTTTTTTGTATCAGAAATAAACAGTAATAATTTCAAATATAATAAAATAATATTGATAATAATTTTTTTAAAAATTGTATTTTTGTTGCACAATGATAATTTTGTTATGTCAAAAAATAAACAATACATTTAATTGCATTAATAATAATGATAATTCAAATTCATATTATATTTTTTATAGTTTATTAATCATTTAATTATTAACGTCAAAATTCAGAAATAAACAATAAATGTAATTGCAGAAACGGCAACAAATACGGCAATAATAATTAATAATAATAATAATGTAATAATAATAACTAATTATATAATTAATAATAATAACAATATATTCATAATGCCTATTTTTATTTTATTCTCATAGTATAATGATAATTTAGTTATGAAAATAAAATAGAATTTCAGTTCTGCTATATAGGTTAAAATCAAATGCATTGATATCAGCCATAAAAAAACAATATTGTCTATCTCTAGTGTTTATTGTGCCCTTGATCCTCTATTCTTACTTTCATTCCTGTGTATGTTTATGTGTTTGATATATTTTATGTGTTTGTGTTTGAGACACAGAGGAGATAATGGGTTAAAAAATAACCTTTGGAATTCATCTGGTGAGTGTTTGTGTGTGTGTGTGTGTGTGTGTGTGTGAGAGAGAAAGCGTGTCTGTCCATGCACTCACGCTCTGTCTGATTGGCCATGTGCATGGGCCGACAGCCCATCTGTGTTGGCTTGTCTGTGAGGTCGATGAGGGAAAAGGGGGTCTGGATGCGTGTGTGTGCGCATACAAACGCCAAAGCCCTGTCAGAGAGTAATGAGAGAGTGGGAGAGTGTGTTTGGGAAACAGAGAGAGGGACTAGGTCATGTAAGGTGAAGTCATTGCCTGTGCATGTTACTTCATGATGAAGGGAACGCTCCCCTCCCTCTTTTTCTCCCTCGGTCCTTCGTTCTTTCGTTCTGGACGTCTTCCCAGGAAACGCTGCCGTTGTCTCCACTCTCCCAAAGTCCCAAAGCCATAGACTACCCCTGCCCAGTCCCAAAGCAGGCTGGGAAAAAATCTGCCATTTGCACCACTGCGGTATTTCAGCCCTTTACGGTCTTAGCAAGTCTGGCTCCGCAGAAAGAGAGGGATTTGCAACAGAAACGGGAAACGGTCTAGAGATGAGGGTTGAGAGTCCAGTTTAATGGGACATTTCCTATTTTCTTACTGTTCCATTGTTTATGTTTATGTTGAATTATCAGTGACTCATGCTGTTTTTCTTCCTTGTTTCCTTCCTCTGTCTTTCCTGTCTTTCCAAGAAGGTGATGCTGCCAACCGGAGCTCCTTTCCGATGGTTTCCGTAGGGCAGCTGGACCCTCCCCCCATGACTTCCATCCCATAATGAAGGACTCTCGATGGAAAGTGACGCTACTCCCACTCGGAACGCCGTGGCGCTTGTAAACACTGGGTGCACACAAACAAATAAAACAAATGAAGAGCGGAATGAAAGCACTATTTGAAAACGAACATGTCCTGAACCAAAAATAAACAGTGAATGGCGGATTGTCATTCCGTTTTTCTTTTTTCCTCTGTTCCATTTGAGGAACCATCTGAGTTCTACTTCAGAATCTTGCCCTTTATTGGATGCTCTGGAACTATTTGCCGCCAAATGGAAAACGGACAATCATTTTTATTTGTGTGTTTAGTGGTTTTGTTTGTCCATGTGTGGAGAAATGCCGTAATTTCGTTTAGAGAATGTAATCCCAAGGCTCTGTTTTAAAGCTTGTGATAATTAAGGAGCACTATTGTAATTTAGCACAGTGGTTCTTACTGACTGCCTCAATGTTACGATTGCCTTTTTCGTTTTGTTTTGTTTTTTGATATGTCAAACAGTTTTCAAGTTGCTCAATATTTGATACGAAAAACACTTTAATGTAGCATCCCTTACTTCAAACATGTTTGAGAGGTCCTTTTGGGTTTGTCGTTCTGGTTTGTTTTTAAATGCTGAAGGCCGGCTGAGATTGGAGGGAAGGTGAAGCTGGTGGAACTACAACATTTAGACCAGCTGATGGTGTATTTGCATACCAGCTATGCGTAGGACCCGCCTCCTTTTTCACGCATTTTCAAGCCTTATGGGATTGGTCAGATGGAAACCACAGTCCTAAGCATCTGGACTGCCAAAATTCAGGAAATTATTGATGTTTTATGATAACATTTCTGATTAGGATGTTTTATTGCTGAATTACCCTAAGTTCCAGAGCTCCTTTAAGTCCCTTTCACATGACTCACGTCATTGAATTCTCAACAAGCGTTGCGTGAAATCGTTGTTCTTAGACGCTCAAAATTTAAACTATTTCAACTTTGACCCCGTTTGTCATTGATTTTTCATAATGTAGACAAGGATTATCAGACAATTCGCCTTTTGTATCATTGCGACACATTGAGCTGTATAACACAACGTCTAGAGCAACCAATCTTGTTCCTGGAGATCTACCTTCCTGTAAAGTTCAGCTCCAACCCTGATCAAGCACAACTGAACAAGCTAATTAAGATCTTCAGGAGCACGTGATAATTACAGACAGGTGTGTTGGATCAGAACTCTGAAGGTAGGTAGATCTCCCCTGGTCTTGAGCATTAAGAGAAACGTTTTGAGAACTCTTGTCCCACATTTGTTCTTGGATTTTTTTAAGCTCATATAAATGGTAGCTCTTTCATTTTCATTGTGTACGGTTCTCTGATTTCTTTCTACCCAGCAACCTCGTGAATCGGCCTTCTGTAATGTTATCTGTAACGCTTTTCATGTGAGTGTCAAAGTGCATGACGCTTGTGTTGAGACGTGCACTGAAGCCCTGACACGAGTCATGTGAAAGGGGCCTTGGGCTAACCACATAACATGGACACCATGTTGGATAAGTGACTTATTTTTAGCTGTAATTGTCATTTTGGTGTGTTTTTTTTTTTTTCTTCTTCAATCTGAACAGGTCCACTCCAGCTCAAATACTGATCTAGACTGAGTTAAATGCACAGTACCAAAACAAATTCAAGACAAAATCCAACAGCACGCCATTCCCGTGCCGTATGGGGCCAAATTTATTGGTATGCGTAAATGAATGCATGTATTTGTGTCCAAAGCCAAACATTCTGAGGTCTTGGCAGTCCTCAATTTAATAAACCGAGGTGCAAATCAAACATTTCTATAGTCCATGTCGAAATATGTCATATTCTATAGCATTTGCATGATGATGACCTTTTTAAATCAATGATTATTACTTGTCTTGAGCTTGAGATATTATCAAAGGGATAGTTCACCCTTAGTTCTGTCATTAATTACTCTCCCTCATGTCGTTCCAAACCTGTAAGACTTTCGTTCATCTTGGAACACAAATGAAGATCTTTTTGATGAAATCTGAGAGTTGACAGCTACACAACTACCACTTTAACGCTTCAAAAAGTTCATAAAGAGTTTGCAAAACTAATCCAAATTAATTGAGAGGTTTAGTCCAAATTTTCTGAAGAGACTCATACGCTTTATGTAATGAACAGATTGAATTTAGGCTTGAAGCGCAAGAGTGAACCTCATTGGTTCTTGCAGAAGCTCAAACGTGCTGCGTAACATGAAAATGAACCTCATTGGTTCTCACATGTCAAGCGAACAATGAGCTTCTGCTTACCACAACTGATGTGCGAGTTGATGAATATTTATATGTGAATAAAAGCCTAAATTAAATCTGTTCATCATATAAAGCGATCGAGTCTCTTCAGAAAATTTGAACTAAACCTCTCAATTCATTTGGATTAGTTTTACGAACTCTTTATGAACTTTTTGAAGCGTCAAAGTGGTAGTTGTGTGGCTGTCAATGGAGGGACAGAAAGCTCTCAGATTTCATCAAAAATATCTTCATGTGTTCCGAAGATGAACAAAAGTCTTACGGGTTTGGAACGAGGGTGAGTAATTAATGACAGAATTTTCATTTTTGGGTGAACTATCCCTGTAAGCTCTTTAAAATGTGTTTATTTGATCATTCATTTTCATTTTTGGTTGGTGTCCACAACTAAAGTCATGGATGGAAGAAGTCATGTGCGGTGAAATCAATGAGCACTCATAATTTTCCTCTGACTGAACCGTGCGCGAGTGTGTGTTAGTGTTGTGGGTGGGTTAAACCAGTGAACTGAGCGTGATATTTTTGTCCGTAGTGTAGGAGTGAATGAGAGTGTGAAAGCTTTTTTCTCTCTCTGCAGGCCGCGTCTGTCTGTCTCACTCCTCGTGGCCATCAATCCGATGAGAGCGAGCGAGCCAGAG